>NC_136494.1:109398864-109481364 GCF_053919585.1 Euprymna scolopes | reverse complement strand
GCCTGGTGTTATGATGTTAACTAGCGTGTGTTAATGGTAAATCTGTGATTTTACTGGTCTGGTCTTACATCATTTCACTGCTATAGTCAGTCACCTCAATTTAGATTGTAGCTGTTATGAAGTAATTAAATTAATAAATAGTGTGTTATTGTTATAAACCGGAGTTCTGTTTGTGATGACTCTTCATTTTCCAGCAAGCCGCAAGGACCAGCGGAGTGATTGATGTACCCGGAGACTACCTAAACAAGGTAGGAGACAATTCGATCAAGAGGCAAAGCGTCCTACCATGAAAACAGTGGGTGAAGATGAGCAACAGGCCAACTTGTGACGGGACCATGTACGATTGAGAGAACACCTGTCATATCGGGTGGAATCCGACGAGGTTAGGGACACCCGGTGGGGTTGGTGCAGTATCGGTCTCGTTATAGGTTTCTCATCTTCGTATGATTTTGTTGTGTTAATTACTTTTATTCCCCTCTCATTTGGTTTCGTCTACCTCTAGAGTTATAATTTTCTAGTTTCTAAGGTTAAGGCTAGCTTTACGTTATAATTTAAAAACCATGATGGGTCTTACAAATTTGAGAAGTCGGATTATTTTGTATTAATTTTGATTAGAAAAACTCGTTAAAATCTGGTTAAAAGTAATAGAGTCAGGGTTAAGTATTAAGTTTAGACTAGTAAAAATAATGCATACTGCAGAGAAAAGCCGTGTTTTGGGGGTTTAGTTTAATTTGGAAAATTCGATTTTATGGGTGAGTTTTTTGTTTTTTATTCATTTGGGATTTAAGAAAAAATGAAAACAGTACTGGCTAATAACCGTACATTTAACAGTAAACATTTGGAAACTATAAGAGTGGGTACAATTAAAATGTTCAGTGTTTAAGTAAAAGCTTAAATAAGAACAATTTATTGCAATGTACAACTGTTTGCAGTATTAAGACAAATAGATTTCAGAAGTTATATATATAGAAAAATTGCTTAACTTTTGGTCCGGAGAGAGTGACCCTGTATGCTTTGTTCAGATAGTAGAAGAAAAAAAAACTCACCGGACATTTTAATTCTATGCCGGATATTTAAGGACCTGCTGGAGGGCAGCGGCGGGGATGTCATCTTCGTAGGATTCTATATTGTTTATTACTTTTATTCACCTCTTTTTTGTCTTCGTCTACCTTTAGTGTTATAATTTTCTAGTTTCTAGGTTTAAGGCTTGCTTTAACTTATAATCAAAATACGATAATGGGTCTTACCAATTTGAGAAGTCGGATTATTTTGTATTAATTTTGATTAGAAACACTCATTTAAAATCTGGTTAAAAATAATAGTCAGGGTTAATTATAAGGTTTAGACTAGTTAAAATAATGCATACTGCAAAGTAAAGGCCGTGTATTTCGGGTGTATCCATACAAACATTTACATGTATATATGTATACACACATATATATATATATATATATATATATATATGTATATATATATATACACATATATGTTATATATATGTTATATATATGTTATATATATATATATGTTATATATATATGTTATATATATATGTTATATATATATATATATGTTATATATATGTTATATATATATTATATATATATATATATGTTATATATATGGTATATATATATGTTATATATATATATGTTATGTATATATATGTTATATATATATATGTTATATATATATATATGTTATATATATACACATACATATATATACACATACATATATATACACATATGTAATGCTGTAAGGTTTTGAACAGTTTACTATAAAACTAAAAACTTTTAGTATAAACTCCTTCGATTGAAGATTATTTTTTTGTAAATCAATTAATCGACGCTTTATGCTGTTTCCAAGAATTTACGCTAGTTCAAATATTATCATATGGGAAATCAGTAGTTTATCAAGAAAAAAATGCTTACGGTTTTTTTAAATAAAACTCTGGCATCCTTAGCTATGCTGATAAACCAGTAGAAGTCTTAACAAAGAATAAGATCCTTCTTTATATTTGATTTTTTGTTCCACATAATTTTATGCTAATCTAATCTTTTTTATAAAAAATGCCTTCCTTGCCCGTGTCGTTCGTTTTTGTCCAGAAAAAAGTTTCTGTTATTTACAAAACCACTTTTTTAAATACTTTTTAGTCATTATCTTATATATGTGTTCATTTGTCTTACCTCAAGCCTATTCCAGCACGGAGTGTCATCAGCAAATATACCGATCCCACACAATTTCATAAGAGATATAATTTATGAATATCAGGAAGAATACAGATCCAAATTATTGCTTCAGATAAATAACAAGGCCATATTAATACAGTCTGCTTGTCGTATATTTTTTAAAACATTTTAAAATTCATTTGTTCAAAAATTTTAAAATCAAGTTTATCTATCGTAAATCACAATTTTATATGTACACAACGAAAAAGTATAGAATTCAGGAGACTAATACATGCACTTGAATATTTAAGTGACTTTCCAGAGCCTTCCTAAAAGCAACTTACTAAAGTCCTCCACCTCCTCTACAAGCAAAATATATGTTGATAATTACACATTGCTACTAAGTAGATGTAATAAAGTAATGGGGCTTCCAGAATACTAATTGTGTCGTTGAACAACAGTGAAAATAAGAACAATCAAGTCGAGGTTCGGTTAAGGAGCAAGTGTATTTACAATAATGTAAACAGATAGGAAAGTGTGTATATCTGCTGGACACTCGTAAACTCCTCGGTTCAAGGAAGGCCGGTATAACACCCCCCTTTGAAAATATCCCGTCTGGGATTAATAACGTTTTTGTTTTGAGTTAACCCTAATCAATTCTGTTGATTTCCGTTTTCTGTTTGATCTTCTGTTCTCGGAGCTGTCTCTGGTATGGGCACCTAAAAAGGATCAAACACTGTGTCCTTGGTGTTCTCCTCGGGCGATGTGGTCACCTCACTGTTCGAGTATTTTTTCGAATTTGGTTAGTGTGACATTTGTGCAAGAAGTCTCGTCCCTTAATCACGTAGACCATGTTGCGTATTTGTTTCTCAACAATGCCGGACTCCAAAAAAGTCTTATTATTTTTGTGAATCTTGTAGAAGACTCTTTCGCCAACTTTATACCGTTTGGTATGGAGGAATGCTTATCTGCTCGATTAGATGATCCTCGCAAAAATGTTTAAATTCGGTAGACCTAAATTCCGTTCCATTGTTTTACAATGCAGTTTACTACTCCAAACATAGAGAATTATTCATACAGGAAGTTGATAGTTAGCTCGGGTGTGGGATTCTTACATTGGAATACTTCCGGCCATTTAGATAGACTGTCTACAATAATGAGATAGTAGAACCCATGTAGGGGTCCTGCAAAATCTAAATGAATCCTAGACCAAGGTCGGTCTGGTTTTGCCAAGATCCGAACTGAGTCAGAGGAGCTTTCATAGCTAATGCGCATCCTCTACACTCCCTGATTTTTCCTATATCCTTATCCATGTTTGCCCAATAAGCGAAAGAGCGCATAAGGCTTTTCATTCTTGATATACCTGGATGTCGTACCTGTAATTCCTTCAGCATTCTTTTCTGTAATGTCGCAGGAATTACGACCCTGTCGCTATATAACAGGGCGTTATCGCAAATTGAATAAGTTTCTTCATCCAGTTCGTTATTGTTGATCCTTTCTTTCATGCGTATAACAAATTCGTTCACGTCTGCCTTACTGGTAATCTCATCAAGCGTTACTGGAAATTCTCTTATTGTGTCACAAATTGAATTTTTTTACATCAACTTCCGCTTGAATGGCTGCTATTACCATATCCTCCAATGGTTATGTCGGCTTAGGTATTAACCTCGATAACCCGTCTGCATTACCAAATTTTTTAGATGGTACATACTCCATTTGAAAATAGTAATTCAGAAGTATGGTACGCCATCTTTGGAGTCTATTCGCCGTATGTTGTGGTAGTCCCTTTTTCTATCCGAAAATCGTTAATAATGGTTTATTGTCTGTTTGTAACAGTGCAGGAAACGATGAAATTTATTTACCGCGAATATAATATTTCGTTATTGTTGATCCTTTCTTTCATGCGTATAATAAATTCGTCCATCTCTGCCTTACTCTCAATGTCATCAAGCGTTACTTGAAGTTCTCTTATTGTGTCACATAACGTATTTTTTACTTCAACTTCCGCTTGAATGGCTGCTATTACCATATCCTCCAATGTTTCTGCCTAGTAAGGTATTAACCTCGATAACCCATCTGCATGACCAAATTTTTTAAATGGTACATACTCCATTTGAACATTGTAATTCAGGAGTATGATCCCACATCTTCGAAGTCTATTCGCCGTATGTTGTGGTAGTCCCTTTTTTTCGATCCGAAAATCGTTAATAATGTTTTGTTGTCTGTTTGTAACAGATATTGCCTAGCGTGCAGGAAACGATAAAATTTATTTACCGCGAACATAATTCTTAGAGCCTCTTTTGTGAGTAATTCTTATCTGCTGGCAAAAGTGATCGGGATGAATGTGCTATGGGTTTCACTTTTCCATCATCCATTTTTGTGTAAAATGCATGCTCCTTTGCAACTATAATTTCACGCTTAGGATTATAATGTGCCAGAAACATGTCAGACGTTAAAGTATCTTTAATTTGCCGAAATACTTGTTCGCACTCTTGCGTCCAGACCCATTTTTTTGTCTTAACAGTTCATTTAAAGGCGACCTTAGTTTATGCATATTTGGCACAAATACATTTTAGTAATTTGCCAAACCTAATAAACTTTGTAAAGACGCAATATTTTCTGGAGTAGGCATATTATTTATTGCACTCGATCTATCTGGATTCGGCCTTCTTCCATGTTTATCGATGATTTGCTCCAAGTATTTTATTTTCAGCATGAAAAATGCACATTTTTCCTATTTTACTTTAAATCCATAATCCTGGATCCTTTTGAATACTTTGTGTTGTTCTTTGTTAGCAATTTTCATTAACACATCTCTTTTAACTCCCTCTTAAGAATCCTCAATCTTTTGGCAAAATGAGCTTAAAGGCAGATCCCATAGTCTAAACTACTCGAACAGATCAGTTCCAAAGAGGTTATTTGATTTTTACATGACAAAAATTTTTGTTTTCTGGCTTTGTTCTGGATATTCGTCAATAATTATCCTTCAAAGGTAATTTTTTCGCCACTAACGCTTCTCCCAGCCCTTGCACAAATATTAAGCATTTTCAATTATTGATGATACTTTCTCCAGTGTAAAATCGTCACAATTGTTGTTCACTAAACTTGCATAAGTAGTGTAGTCGTCTTCGTCTCTTCTAGTAACATTCATACATTTATATCGCCTATAGAAAAGTGACGTTTTTGCAGAAAACAGTTCTGTAAGTAGCATAACTGTTTCTTGGAAGCTCAACTCAGTGGTCTATTTTGAGACAATAAAATTCACGTACTTTGTATGCTCGACTGTTGAAGCATTTTTTCTTCAAATTCTTGTTTTAGTCTCTTTTCTCTTTCTACTTGTTGAATTTGCTGCTTTTACAACGCGAGATTTTACTCTGCATAGAATTGGAGCAATTCCAACAGTGGATCTTTGAATTTCGCATCATACGAATTCAGTTTACAAATTACGCTTGTATTAAATAAATATTCATTAATAAAAAAATTCAACCAAGTTTTCTTTCCCAATTCTTTTGTTTGAAGAACAACAGTTTAGCAGTCCTTTTGTAACTTAAGTTGTTGAACGCTATATTTATATTCTTACTAGAAACAATTCAGCTAAATAACATTTGTTAAACATTTTTTATTTGCACGCATTTTTACGTAGCAAAAATAAAATACGTCCCTTTAAATATCCGATAAATTCGTATGGGAAACTGTTAGTTTTTCCCCCTCTTGCCTTTTGCAAAACTATGACTTGATTCTTTACGACTTTTCTAAGCGCAAATGACGTACGTGAATAATTAGTTTTCACGGGCTGTCTCTTTTTCTCTTGACAAAGTCAAGCGTGTTTTTTTTTTCAAATCCCCGATGTTATCGAAAAAACAATAAGCTTACACGGTATTTGCTAGTTGGTTTTGGACATTAAACTTTGCAGAAGAAAATTCTTACCGTAGGAAAAAAAGCTTCTGGTGTAGAAAAAACGAACCCTTTTTCCCTTTCTAAAACACTTGGTGTGTTCAATTATTAAATAATTGACACCATTCACGTTTTTCGCTGTAGATTTTAGTAATACGTTTTTTCCGTCGCCAAATTACTATTGTAGTAATTAATTCGCTATTAATCCTTGCGTATCCAAATATCTGTTGAAATGATGAATGTGTCCTGCCTTAAAGATTTTATGAATCTTTATTTCAATCACTTTTGTTGATTCTCTGCAGTGATGGTCGTTTTGATTCCTTGTCGCCAATCTGTTGTGTCGTTAAACAACAGTGAAAATAAGAACAATCAATTCGAGGTTCGGTTAAGGAACAGGTGTATTAACAATAATGTACAACGATAGGAAAGCGTCTATATCTGCTGGGCACTCGGCAAGCAGTTGAAGTGCAGTCGCATCTCCCTCACCGGTGTTAGAATTACTAGCGCTATTTATAGTGCTAATCGGTGTAAATTCCTCCGTTCAAGGAAGGCGGTATAACACTAATAAACCATTTTTCCGACTATTTAATAATTTATTTTGATAAGTGAGCAGTGAAAAAGAACTAAATAAGTTTTCAAAGACCCGAGAGAACAAAAAAACAAAGTTACTAATACCTACTTTTTTGACCCTGAAAAAATAAAAATCAGGATGTCTCCAGAGCGATTCTACGGAGGCCTACGGAGCAGTAAGTATTGAAAAATCCCCCTGTAGTAGAGATATTATTTTTCATGCGATCAGTATAAAAAAGAAACTGATGGGATTCCTAAACGTAGTTATACGACCTTTGGTTTCCGTTGAGGTAAGATTTTGTTTGTTTTATTCTATTGGTATAGTGTTGTACACAAACCTTATTTTTCATTTAAAAATGGTACAACATGGTGATGTTACGTACATCCTTTTATTTCCCTTACATATAAGATTCTCGTTATTTTACTTATGGGTCTAATATTGTAAAATACGTTATATCTTTCTAAAATATAAATCGACTCAATAATTTTATAAGTTTTTTTTATGACACGACCGTTTCTTTCTGGCCCGGGGAATATTTTGTTTCATTTTTCGTATGGGTAAACTTCTGCAGAAGTGCCTTATTTCTTTCTTAATATAATACTACTAGCTGATTTTGGATGTAGTATTGGCATACGATCATTTTCTGTCATCTAGGGTAAAATTTTATTTGCTTTTTATATCTTGGTAGAATAGTGTACAAGTAATTTATTATTTTACTTGTATTTATTTTTATAGAACAATATATCTTAACTCTTGTTTTAACCTGAAATGCGTTAGTTAAAAAAATACCAACTTACACGAGCAGAGTTCTAGAGAACTAATAAAACGAAATTTCTAACCGGGTTTATTAAAATAATATTAGTAAGTGATAAAATAAAGCATATATGTTTAGTTGTGCACATGCTCGAGTATGTACAGAAAAATAAATAATATATTGATTGAACTAGAGTGCCACAAAGGAAATATAATCATATTTTATGAATAATTATGGGGCAGCTTATTTCAGGTTCGATACTGTTCTTTGCATTGTTTTACCCAGTTTTTAGCATGAAAAATACAAACATCGATGGGGCAATTATTGCAATTTGAGCGCATGCTAACGCCTTTCGTCAGCGTTAATATCCCTCTCATTACAGCCTAATGGGTTATAAATCACTCAACACATTTTGCCTATTAAATAATCTCATTTTAACTGTTTACAAAGGACAACCATAAAGTGTTAATGGTGTATAATCGTGATTGTGTTCGAACTGCTTTGATGAATAACTTTAACGATTTCAGGGGATGGGGTAAAGTCAAAATGGCGGAAATTATTAAAATTACCCAGAGTAGATAATGGATGATTGCCTCTTAATGAAAAAATCGAATTTGATAATATTTGATTTTTATCTTCAAAACTGACAAAAATTTTCACAATACTATCGTGTCGTAGGATTACATTTTATTGCGAGAAAAAAGTTACTTACTCTGGGCTGTGTTATATATATATATATATATATATATATATATATCTTTATTCGACAAGCAAATTATTTTAAATAATGAAAAAGAAATGAACCATAATCGAATGCTTAAAAAAAAATTATAATAATACATCAGTTGATTAAAAAATCACGAAGTGTAATATAACCCAAGAAAAAAAAGTGAACAAAGTTCGGAATTTAATAAAATAAAAAAGTCGATTAAGAGAAGAAAAAAATATCACGAACATGCAGCAAAGAAAAAACGAAACGCAACGAGGTTTTCTTACAGACGGACATTTTCAAGGATATACGTCTGTAAAGTGGAATAGACTTTTATAGTATTTTTGCAATAAAAAAAGAATGCACCTTAGATGGGCTGAAAATAATTGCAAGCGCCTTGAGGACAGGCAGGTGTAACTTAGTGCGTCGTCTGTGTAAAACAGAAAAACAATCCGAAAAGAATGTAGAAGCACAGTCTTTTTAATCGACTAAGTGCCCCTCCACTCATTTCCTGAGGCCGTATTTGTCGAACAAATTGAAAACGCAGGAAATATTTAAATATCTTGTTACATCTGATCAATATATCTGCATTTTTGTCTTTGATGCGATAGATCAGTGACCCAATATGTTGGTTTGCTATTTGTTTGAATTTCTACGTGAGTGACCAATAAAAGCAGTCACAGCTTTATTGATCACAAAAACCAATTAAACTGGCGCAGCTTTCCCGAGGAAGCTATTTTCCTTGCATTTAACGGAGTCAGGATTAGACAGAATATCAAAATCCATTTCCTCCAAAAGGGTCGCCCTGTATTGAAACAGAAATAAACATTTCCGAAATCATTATTCTTTTTTTGCTGAACGGGCGCAGAAATGCTGAAAAAATATCTGTAGAGATGTTTCATTTTTGTCCACGCAAAGAGGCAAGAACAGAGTTATTTTAAGAAATATATGCGAGATGATAAATAATATTAATTTGCTATGAATCTAAACTGAATAGTTTTTACATATTTATAAATACATTATTCTCTTTTCGAACACGTACCTTTTACGAAAGAGTGATATTTGTATAATATCGTGAAAACAAAAAAAACGTAAAATATGTGTATATGTCTATGAAGAACAAAGGCAAATATTTGTATAAAACTATGAAAATAAGACAACAAAATCTGTTTGTAATAATTTGAAAACAATGATAAATAAACTCCACGATAAACTAATCTATATATCTATAAAAGTGAACGTGTCTGTGTGTCTGTCTGTCTGTGTGTCTGTGTGTCTGTCTGTCTGTGTACATTTCCCTACGCAATAACTCTGTCAATTTTTAGTCTATAGACGCGAAATTTGAAATACCGGATATTGAGATTTGGGAAAATCGATGTGACCGGTGTCAGCCAGAAATTTGGCTGTTAAGAGGTCAAATTTCAACGATTTGACCTTTAAGAACTCTACCAAACCCCTACGACAATTTTGGGTCTAGACACTTGAAATTTTAGATATAGGTTCCTTGAACCTGGATCTAACTTAATAAATTGATTTGAGCCCGAAACTATAAATTTTAAGGGGTCATAATAGGGGTCAAATTTTTAAAAATTAACCATTTTTTTGTTTTTTTGCTTTTTTGCACAGCATACACCTCCAAACACCCGAGCAACGCCGGGCACCCCTGCTAGTGCTTTATAAAAGATAAAACCGTTTACATCCACCAAAATATTATCCGATACAAGGTAAATCTAAAAAAAATGATATTGAGTAAAGTACTGACATTTTAAGATTCAGTTTATTAGCATATTTGATGAAATGTTTACAAAATTAACAGGCGTATGAAAAAACATTAATTTTTGCAAAGTAGCCACCTAAAAAGAGTTTGTTTTTTTTATCTATTGTCAGTTGACATTGGGTTTGCAAACTGCACAATTATAAAACAGTCTAGCTTGCGCAGTTATGCATTTCTCGTTTTAGTAAAAGAAATGAAAAATACTTTGTAAAAACTAATAACACGTAATCTATTATTGATTGCAATCTGCATGCCGAAAAGTATGCTATACGTAATTAACAGTAAATATCTTGCGAGGAAGGGACACGTAGTTATGATCCCCTCCAGGTACAGATCTCATATCTTTTGATTTCGACTTACAGAGATATATAATATCTAATGTAAAAATATAAAATATGAATTGCTATAATATTATTCTTGTTTTTATGCGTGGTGTACTGATTAGATTTTCCCGGGTAGCGGCGCAAATATCGCAAATACCTACCCCATTAAAAATATCGCAAATACCTACCCCATTAAAATATCGCAAATACCTACCCCATTAAAAATATCGCAAATACCTACCCCATTAAAAATATCGCAAATACCTACCCCATTAAAACTATCGCAAATACCTACCCCATTAAAAGGGTCATTCAAAAAGTTACTCCATTAAAACAAAATATATTCATGCAAAGAAAATAATATTTTTCTTTGATTGAATAATATCACACAGTGTCCATTGTTTAAAATACACTTTTTTTTACATTTCCCATCACAAACAATGCATATTGCTTATTAAAGCGTATTGGAACTTAGAATCGAGTTTGATGTCTGTTCACATTATATTAACACCTGCAGGAATGTATAGTAAAGGAAATAGGGATAGATTCCAAAACCTAGCGATCCAAGAGAGGTAACATTTAGCGTAGAAGGCTTTCCGGCATATAAGGACGTCATAAATGGCAGGGTGCTTGCTGTTTGTGGACTTTCTTGGAAGAATGCGTGTTGAGTTCATCGGAACAAAATCAATTGAAATATTTTACGTCGATTGAACAAAGGTTTGAGTTTTGCCGGTATTACGAGACTTAGATTTCAGACTGTTTTTTGACCATGTATAATAATCGGAAAAAAGCATAGTAGATGCACCAGCCCTGACATGGCAACAATACTCTATGCATGTGCGAAATGTGGCTTTGTCAATTTATAGGGTATTCTTAGCTGTGAATTATTTTCTAGTACAGTAGGGTGAGCCTACGTTGATTCAGCGGAAATGGCAATATATATCCCTTAATGCATTTGTGTCAATTAATCTTCCTATAAATATTAATCCGATGTGGTCGAAGGATAGTCTAACAGCGAGGATGCTGTTTGTCATAACAATCGGCGGCTGATCAGGTATTTTATATTTTGTAAATGCAAAAAAAACTAAGTCTTTTTAGAATGAAATGTAACCATTTACTTACAGTCCCATTTCACTATCGCCTGAACATCGCTTTGCAGGGTTTCTGCCATTACTTTTCATGTGTGTAAATTCGTTTCCCTCATGTCTATAACAGAGTGAATTCGAAATAGATGTACGCTAAATTAAACGATGTTTTCACTAATTTTCTAAATTTCACGCACAGTCATTTAAATTCTCTCATAATTTGCAAATTATATTCAATGCAAAAATATATCACGGGTTTCATTTCCAATATTTTACACGATAATTACTAGGTTACTATAATTACATTAGTTAATTAAAGCTGTAGCGTCAAATTTGTTCGCCTGTAGATTTGAAACGCCTGCTATTTAAGACCTGCTTTTTACGACGGGCGGATATTGTTTGTTTATAGGGGTTTTATTTGACATTGTTAACACATGCGTTAATACTGTATAGAATGTAGAATTTGTATTATGTTTAATGTGTGTCCCGACGTCATGTTGTAATGCATATACATTCCGAACAGTTTGTTTTATATACGCAGGGATCTTGATATTAAAAAGCAGGTGTATCTTATTATTGTTTTGCTTGATTTCAGCGGATACAACTCATGGTATTGACGTTTACAAAAGAATAGACCGATTTGTTTTTCCTTTTTAAAATTCTTATTCAAAATATAATTGGTACCTTTACTACTGATGTGATTAATATAAAAATTTTCATTTTAAATGCCGCGATTATTTAACTTTTAACGCTTAGGCACCAGGGTTATTTTTTTAATCTCCTATAAACTCCAGAGATTATACAGATTGGTTCGAAAATCAATAACATAACTCTAGTATCATGCATCCGATGTGTAACAAAAAGTTTTGTTTTATTTTTGATTAATACTGCCGTAACTTTAGTCTAATTTGTAAACTTTGCGTGAAAACAATTGTTTACATTGAGGGAGTGTTTTTGTAATTAAACTATTTTATAACTAGCAGGGCAGCCGTAAAATATGATATTCTGATTAATGCATCCTTTAAGGTTTTTATGTTTTAATTTTTATTTATTTATTTATTTTATTTTTATTTTTTTCATTACTTCAAAAAATGCTGTAAAGAGCATACCGATCCTGGTGGTAAAAAAGTATTTGAATCTCCGCAAATGTCAACCTTACATCATAGCTCGTGCGGAAGTAACAACAGTATAGGATTGCCTCAACAGGCTATACCGTCTGATGAAAGAAACCCTTACATCAGACCTAAATCGTGAGAGAATGAGGATATAGTCTACGGTAATCATGTAGGACCACTCTTAACGGAAGACTGATGTAGAACCTGAACTGGTAAATGGACCCTGGTAACGTCATGGGGAGCAGCATGGCAGTTATGCGCCTTGGGGGAAGAACTAAAGAATCAGTCAATGGCAGGGCACAAAAGACGATGACCGGAAGAATCATTAAGAGATCAACGATCAGGATCAACTAGTCTAATTGAGAAATTACAGCGATTCGCATGTAGACGTAGCTCACACAGGTGATATTATCCGAGCTATCGAAAGATTCAATATGACTCTAAATCCAACCAGAATTCCATACCGCATTGACCGCCATATGGGTAACCAAGCGTCGCTACTTGGTATGCCGGTACTGACCACAGCTATCGACAAGTTTACTACAGCACCAAAACCTAAGCAAGCAAAATGTAGACATACCATCAAAATATCCACCTTCAATGTACGGACACTTCACCCCACATCTCAAATATCAGAACTTGTTGCTTCATCCAAAGAACACGATATCGATATTGTGTGTATTCAAGAGCACCGTCTCTTCCACAACGACATGGATATAAAGTACCATGAAATTGGTAACAGCTGGGCACTAGTATCAGCGTCAGAATGGAATAATTCGACACATAGTACCATTGGGGGAGTAGGACTGCTGCTTAGCCCTCGAGCATTGAAATCATTCAAAAATGCTGAGAAGATAACACAAAGGATAATTCTTGCTACCTTCAGTTGTAATCCTGCTACTCCTGTTATTTGTTGCTATAGCCCTAAAAACGTTAATAACAAGCAAGAGATCCTGAATTTCTATGATGAACTTTCAGAAATAGTGCGCTCAATGCCCAAACATAATTTATTGGTTATCGGAGGTGACATGAATGCACATATAGGACGGGAAGACAACAAGCATAAGTTCGCTTTCCATGATGGAACAAACCGAAATGGAGAGTATCTATTAACTTTTCTCCTTGAAAACAACCTACAATGCATGAATACCCGTTTTCAGAAAAGACCAGTAAGCTCTGAACCCATCAATCCCCAAATAGAGACAAGGCATTACTATCTTTTTATGAATAAGTGGATCAATAGTTGTCATAACTGTGAAGCTTATAGCATTTTCTATGGTGTGTCTAATGATCATAGGATTGTAACCTCTAAGTTGAAGTTTAGCCTACAAGCAAACAAAACTAAAAAAAAGCATCTAGACAGCCCTACAACTGGTCAACGTTGTCACATGACAATCGGAAGACCCATCTTCGAACTGCGAAACAGATTTGATGCTTTACAAGCACAAGAGCAGGAACCAACTGCTAATACCACCTATGAAAACTTCGTTAGATCGCATCAAGAAGCAGCAAAGAAGGGTATACCTCTGAAGCCCAATGTAAAGCGAAAAGTACCGTGATAAAATGATAAAATAATATTAAAACGAGAAAAGTTAAAAAAACGTAATCGAAAAGCAACTTAAACACCCCACTCAACAGAATACAAAATTTAGGAAGCAGGCGCTTCAAGAGCTTAGTATGATGTACCTATCAGAACAACAGAAGTATGTTCAAGAAGAAACAGATCGAATCCAGTATCCAGCAGACAACAAACAATCCTATCTGGTTGGCAAGTAGTAAATGAGATATCTGGGCGCAAACGAACTGCCAAAGCTTAGCTAAAGGCAAACACCCCGGAAAATGCATGTTCGAAATGGAAAGCACATTTTGAAAAGCTACTCGGAAACAAACCAAAAGTAACAGACCAACCAATTCAGCCGATTGTTGTACAGGAACTCGATATTGAGAAGGGTGATTTTACAATGGAGGAACTTCTAAATGTACTAAAGAAGACCAAGAATCGTGAAGCTGCAGGCTTAGATAACATACCTTCTGAAGTATGGAAGACAGGTGGTTTCAATGACATACTTCTTAATTCATGCAATTCTATATATAATCAAAAATTATTAATATATGGAGGGAAGGATGCATACTTCCCTTCCCCAAGAAGGGTGACCTAAGCATATCAAGCAACTACAGAGGAATAACATTCACTCCAATTGCAGCAAAAATCTACAATGCCATGCTTCTCAACCGTATCCAACCAAAGATTGAAGAAGTGCTCAGGAAGAACCAAAATCGATTTAGAAAGAATCCCTCTAATACTAGCCAAATACTTACTGTTAGGAGACTGATTGAAGGAGTCAAAGAAAAAAACATTGAGGCAGTCATGATCTTTGTAGATTTCTGCAAAGCATTCGACTCTGTACATAGAGAAAAAATGGTCAGCATATTAAAAGCATATGGGATTCCAAATGAAGTCATTAATGCTGTCATGATGCGTAATGAGCACACTCGAGCAATGGTCAGGTCCCCAGATGGGGACACTGAATTTTTCGACATCCGCACTGGGGTTCTACAAGGAGATACTCTGTTCTTTCATTGTATGTCTTGACTTTGTACTTCGCAGCTGTGTTGATATAAACAACATGCTAGGCTTCACCCTAAATGAATCCAGAAACAGACGTCATCAATCAGCACACCTAACTGATGCAGATTACGCAGACGATATTGCTTAGTTCGCGAACAACACTGCTGATGCGGAAACATTGTTACGTAAGCTAGAAAAATCTGCAAATGGCATTGGTCTCCACATAAATGCGGATGAGACAAAGTTTATGACTTTCAATGTGAAGGGAGATATAAGGGCTTTGGTTGGATCAACACTGAAAGAAGTCGCTGAGTTTACATATCTGGGCAGCAACATAGTTTCCACAGAGAGAGATATCGGAATTCTCATCTCAAAAGCATGGACCGCATTGGGTGGGCTACATTCAGTATGGAGTTCGAGACTGGCTGACAAACTGAAAAGGCAGTTCTTCAGAGCAGTGGTAGAATCTGTCCTTGTTTACTGTGCTACAACCTGGACACTCACCAAAAGATTGGAAAGAAAATTAGACGGCACATACACCCGTATGCTAAGACCAACATTAAATATATCTTGGCAAAATCATACCACGAGGCAGCAACTTTATGGCAATCTACCTGCCATATATAATTCCATCAGAGAAAGACGCCTACGATTTGCCGGTCATTGTCTGAGGAGCAAGAATGAATTGGTAAGTGATGTATTGCTATGGACTCCCCGACCCGGACGCGCAAGAAGAGGACGACCTAAGTCCACGTACATCCAAAAAATAGCACACGACGCCAACTGTGATCCTGAAGATCTGAGGCAACTGATGAAAGACAGGAAACTCTGGATAGGAAGAGTCACCTTGGTCCGGGCAAGGGGCCCGTCATGATGATGATGATGATGATGATGATGATGATGATGATGATTAATGCAAATTTCGTATTTATTATTATACAACCCTGGGTTCCCGGCATTGCGCGGGGCGTTGTATGTTGAGCAAAAAAAAAAAAAAAGAAAGAAAGAGAAAAGTTGTAGTAGGCAAGCAGGTTAGACCTAAAGACAGTGGAGGTGTGTTTAAGGCTGTTGGTTGAGTAAAAAATAAAGAAAAATGGAAAAGAAAGTGAAAAAAAGGTGACATCTTAGCCGTTGCGCTCATCGCCAAATCGGAAGTGACGTACGTTTAAATTAAAGCTAGAAAATCGAAAAAAGGCGATGACTTGTGAAGATATCCGTGAAAAAAGTGACACTTTCCTGCAGAAAAGTTCCCAGTTAAGGGTAAAGGAATTAATGTTTTGGTCAATTTCTTGATATTTGTCTTCCGAAAGGTCGTGCTTCAAAATGATACCTATGTCATAAAAATTCGCCGCCCTGTCGAAAGCTTTAGGCAGACATACAACCATACATACATACACACATATACTCAAAGACAGGTGAAATTTATATAATAAATTAGACCCAATATATAGTAATGATTTTAAAGGTTTTTAAGAAATATGACTCGTGTGCCACCACCGTGAATCGAAACCAAAACTTTTAGCTTAAGCTTTTCTTTGTCTTTGGACGTTAATACCTGCATTATAAAAATATGCTAGCTGCAAGGCTAAAAATTAAAACACTAACGAATAGCTATTACGTTATGCATGCATATTCTAAATGGCGTCATTCGTGGTTAACCTGGCAAATTAATGATGTTGTTTTTTTTTTTAATTTTCACACTTTTGAACGTATTTTCCGCGGCTAAAACTCAAATATAAAGTTTCGCATGGGTGTCTTTACCCTATAAATGTTTAAAATAATATCCAAAATAAATACTTCTTTAGCAGATGAATGCAATTTCAAGACCTCTATCTAACAAAATTTTCTTTTTAAATAAATAGATAAACGTGTTTTCAATGTGAATATCAATACACGCACAAAAATGTATAGGAGTACAGATAAAATAATTGTAGTAAGGCGACGAATGAAGCCATTAAAGATGTTTTGCTCGCGTGCTAAAATAACAATTGAATTAATAAAAACAGAGAGCAAATAGGTGCATTATAATTATCAAAAGAAAACTGCGTGTACTAAAAATAAAGATTAATTACATAGATTAATCTCCAACCGAGGACATTTTGACTCCGGTTCCGTTGTCTGATAAAATTAATTGAGGAAAACAATTTCGTCTTCATTAAAAAATAGAGCTAATGTTAAATGCTGCAGGTATTACAAACATGAGAATTAAATGCCATAACATAGTAGGAAGGTTGGCAGAAGTACTTGATATTTTAATTAATTCTACGAGCTCAGTTAATGACACACTCTGAGTACTGCGTTTGATTAAGTTGGAAAACATTAACCCATAATAGATCGAATTGGTTGCATTTGTAATACTATCGTTGAGTATGTGAATCTTTGAATAAATGGTTGTTTACACGCCAGAGTACGTGTGAGGTATGCTTATAGGATTATGTTACGACAGATGCCATAGATAAAAATTATTTCAATAAAGAATGCGTACAGAACAAAAAATACTGCCATAATTCGAATTCATATTTCGACTAGAACTATGATTTCTAAACACAATTTAGGGAACAGCTTATATATATATATATATATATATATATATATATATATATATATATGCGTCTTTCACATGTGTCAGACACGACAGAAACCACTGCAAAACACGGCTAAATAATAATAATGCTTAACTTACATCGCAAAAAGTAAATGAAAATGAGAAACGTAATTCAAAAGGAATAAGTATTTCAATAAACGAAAAAGAAATATGAATGCTGTGTTCGTTCCCAAAAAGTTGCACATCTACTAATACGAGAGTCCTACTATTTAAACGAGTGATGTATTTATCAAGATATTCACCGCTATTTTCAATAAATTTTTCATCAATTGGCATCCGAATCGCGTTTGTTATACGGCGTCATTCAAGGAGTCAACACACTTTTTTTTTT
The DNA here is from genome assembly GCF_053919585.1 of Euprymna scolopes. NCBI lineage: Eukaryota > Metazoa > Mollusca > Cephalopoda > Sepiida > Sepiolidae > Euprymna > Euprymna scolopes. The sequence continues at coordinate 109,463,463 of NC_136494.1, read as the reverse complement.
TACTTAAAAACTTCCAGAAAAGCGAAAATGGAAGAGGAATAATTAACACGAGCGACATTATTTGCTGAAGAATTACATTTTCTACATAGTCATTACCATTCCCATAGACACTTTTCCCAATAATCCAATGAAGAATCTTTTGTTTTGTACGCCCGTTTATGACAAGGGTTGCATACTGAAAGTTTTACACTTTAAATTGCTTCATGAGAGAAAAAGAAACATCTAGGTCATGAATGCATTAGTTAAGTTATTATAACAATTTAAATCGGAATCATTAGCAAAGTAGTGGCGAACATAGTTTTCAAATTAATTGCGCATACAATATCTGCACAGAAATTTGCAGCCAACAGGAGACACGAAAGCCAACAAATCGGTGTGTTTGCTTTCGTAGCACTTGCTAGCTGCAATGTTGTCTGGCAATGGAAATAATTATATATTCTCTCACACATTCTGAAATATATATATATATATATATATGTGTGTGTGTGTGTGCGCCTGTGTCTGTGTCTGTGCATGTATTCATTATGAATAAGTAAGAATTAGACTATAAAATGTGTGAGAAGGGGATTAGTTGTGGAGTTTCTGGGAAGTGTTGCTGTTTTTTGTTTTTTCAAGATGGTCACCACTTATCAAGGCCCGGAAGCTATTAGGGATAAGGTTTGTTGCGTGTACAGTACGTTAGTATTGAAGATTTGATAGTGTCTTAATTAAGAAGGCGGCTCATCAGGAATTTGTTTATGTTGGACTTGAAGAAATCTAGGTTGTAGTCAGGTCGGGAACAGGCAAACGCAACAGAGTTACACAGGCGTGCACTTCTAAGAAAGAAGCTTTGTTTATGGAATCAACGTTTTTGTATTAGCACAGATAAAGAATTGGGAAACGTTTTGACAGTGATTTCAGCTAGACGAGTGTTTTCATGAAAGATTGGCGAGTGGGGCAGAGATTGGAGCTCAGACGAGTATTTGCCATGAAATATGGATAAAACAAAGACAGGCCCGCAACGTCTCCCATGTGGGAAAGAGGGTGCAGGGAAGTGAAAAGGGCATCTCCCACTAAGCCACGAAGCCTATTTTGTTCTCTGTCAAGGCAGGATAGGCTGTTTTTAGCAGCTCCCGCTCAGATGTGGCAGCAGTACTCCATCATTGAACGGACTTGGCTTTTATATAGATAGACAATCGCATCAGTACTGAGATATCTTCTGGAGCGGTAGAAGGATCCAACCATCTTTCCAGCGACCTTGGCAACAGACTTGATGTACGTGTTCCATTTCAGGTCAGGAGTAAAGGTCAAATCCAGAAGCTTATCAAAACATGGAGCTCCCCAAGATGAGAGCCATCCATTTAAATTGATGCCAGATAGAGATCAGAGCGTTGATGATGTAAAGATAGGAGCTTGGTGTTTGATGCATTCAGAGTAACCATCCACCTCTTCTCCCACTCAAGATCAGAGGAGAGAGAATCAGAGAGAACTTTCTCATTTACAGCTTTTGATGTAATGCCTTAGACGATCGTGTCATCAGCATAGATGTAAAGGAATTATGTAAGTATGTGTTTTGGGAAATCATTGATGTAGATCAGGAAGAGAGTTGGCCCCAGGATGGACACTTGAGAGACTCTAGCATTAATACTGATGGCCTCTGATTTCTTCCCATCAACTACTACTCTTATGAGCCTATCAGAGAGAAACTTCAACTGTTTATATTATTATTATAAGTCATAAAATGCCGTGCTCCCTTTTCCACGGACGTGACATCAGCCAATGTTGTCTACACTCTTAGCACTTTTCAATGTTGTCTACACTCTTAACACTTTTGTGTTATTAATATACCAGTGAATAAATTGTGTGTTATTTAATCCTTTGTATCACTGTTTCTTCAATGCATGCAATATGTTTGATATTTTCTGGAAACTAAATGTAGTTAGCAAATGGATAACTACTTATATATTTTTTTACATTTTAAATCATGAAATTTATAGCTTGTATCTGATCATATCACCACTAATTCATAAACACTTTGCAATTGTTCAAATACTTCAGACCTTACAGGTTATACAATATATAAAATTAAGTCTTAATTTTTTTTATTTATTTATTTTTTTTTAGGGGTACAAAACTTTATTATAGTTGTTCAAAAAGGAAAACTGAGTTTTTTAGCCATGGTAAAAAGAAGGACGGAGGGAAGTGTAAAGGAAAAAAAAGGTTAGGTAGGTAGGTAGGCTCGAACCCGAAGCCTTGAGGCGAAGGCGGATAAAAAAAAAACGTGATAACCTACCGCAATGCAAATTGGGCAGAGAACTGCGAAGGGTTGAAATTAAACAATTAACAAGTTAAGTGACAGGTGCGTAAATTTACTGACGTTAAACATCACCCCATAGGTGAATGAAATCACGCACTTTACTTTGGCTGCACGCCAGTTTCTCCAAATTTTGGGGGAAAACCAGCTCGCCAGGGGAGTGTGCAAATGAATAGTAATTGTCTGATATGACGGGTTTTGCCCGCATTGATCAAAACATATGAGTACCAGGGAGACTCCTTTTTAAACGGATTAACTTTCCCTTATATACGGAAAAGCAAAACAAACACGCGGAGAATGGGGAATACCGCGAAAATCACGTGTAAAAGTCATTCAAATAAAAGATAGATGCGACCTTGTTTCGTAACTCATAGATATTATAATATAGTGCGTATATAAAACTTCTAAGAGACAATGATTGCTTCGAGCGCCCCCCTCAAAAAGCCTTTGCCAGACATACACAAAAAACGCACACACTAACACATATTTTGCCTTTTATATATAGAGCGAGTAGCAGGCTGCCCGATGTTACCCGGTTGTAAAATATGTAAAAATATTATATTTTATTAATGCAGAATTCTTATTTATAATGCAACGTTTTGCGCTACGTTTATTAAACATAAATACCTTAGGTATTAAATGTAATGTTAAATTCCTTTTAAAAATGGAGTAAAATATATGGAAAGAAACTGCGATATGTGCATGCGAGTATTGTTTTTACTACACAATTCACTTCTTGTAAGCAAAAAAAAAAATACTCAAGCTGAGATCGAAACCAAAAATCAGCGAGTCTAGTACGATAACCATTAGGCTACTTGGACACGATATTTAAAAGTTGTTTTCAAACCTACATATTCTTAACATAACGAATCTGCAGTGTGAATCAATCACGCCTGCACCTTTGTGAAACAGTTGACAAACAAAAAAAAATTGATGATCCCCCACACACGATTTTTTTTCGATTTTGACCCCCTTAGCAGCTCTTATTTTTTTCAGATAAAATCGATTAAAAAGTTTTCCACCACATGTCTGAATACACTATGTACCAAAGTCTATAGATCAAATTTATTGAGTATATAGGTTTAGAAGTGTCCTTACACACACGCACACATACACATTCTCACTTTTATAGAGATATAGCTTTTATATATGTTAACCGTGACTGAATACTATGTACACTTGCTCTCAACCTTGAAACCCATATTTCCATTTTCATTCCTATATTTTTATTTATTTCTATCAATTTTAAGGTATTTATTTTTTATTTTGTTTTACGCTTATTCATCCCAAACTGTGCGCAGTGCCACTTGGATGTAATGGGCCACTATTTGTGACTATACTTACAGAAACTCTATGCCGGGTGTTGAGCAGCAAGATGTCTATTCACATCATACCTGAATCTCCGCGTGTCAGTACAGTCAGGTTAGCAGCAGACTAGGAAGCGTTGGATTATACTGCTTGTCGGGTCAGTCTAGAGTATTCACGTTTAGGGTGCATAAGTTCCGTGGGTTCATCAGAGCACATTCTACTAAAGTGCTTGTAAAACGATCACAGGTATGCAACATTGCAGTAGTGGGACAAGAGTAAGAGTTTAGTTTATAGTGTGGGATATATTAGGTTAGGGAATCTGTTTTGAACCCTGGGAGAAACGAATGATAGATGCATCAACCCAGATTTGACAGCAATACTCTATGCATGCGCGAAAGTGACTTTGTATAGATACAAGTAGTGTGAGTAATTTTCTAACACAATAGAGAAAGATCACCTTCTTATATATATGTAGATATATATTTATATATATATATATATATATAAGGCAAAATGTGTGTGTGTTTGTATGTCTGCTAAAAGTGTGTCTTTCCTGCATCAAACTGAGTCCAATCTGAAAGTGTAATATCTATAATATGTCAAAAGTAGAAAAAAGTCAATTATTTCCTATAGAAATAGACGTTTGAAACAAGGGAGGGTCGGAAAAAATATTCCTTTATAATGACTTAGACAACTGCGCATGCGCATATGACATTCTTTCTAGAATTGTTTTAAAGAAAAAAAAGCGACGTTAGTTTGCTGACGGCGTCTTCATATTTGCACCCACACAATAACATATTGTTTTTTAACATTTTAACACTTATTTTGCAATGTTATGCTATCATAAACACTTATGGCGGTGTTTTCCCGTAAGCTTTTGCCATCTTCCCCTCTTTCGAATTTCACGTTCGAGCATGGCCATTGCATCTCATTTTTTCGATCACACTGACACGTCCTGTTATTTTGACTGAAAGAAAAGTTGTTTTGATTTATTTGGAGGGAGTTTTTCTTCGTTTTTTTTTTTTTTTTTAGAAAAAATAGTCAATTATTTCGCATAGTAATAGATAAATAAAGCGGGGGAGATCACATAAAATCGTTTCTTTCAAAACAATTTCAACAACTACGATTGCATCAAACACTGTCTTCTAAACTGTTTAACTACAAGGAGTTTTAATGTGATTACGTAATGAGCACTGTGGCCCAGTATATTAGAAGATTATATCATAATAATTAGTTTGGAGGTTCGTGTACACCTACTGGAAGTCGTCTTTGTTTATACACACACACACACACACACACACACACACACACACATATATATATATATATATATATATATATATATATATATAGGCCGCCTGGCGTTACCAAACGTAAATTCCGCTCAAATATCACATTTAAATTCATTCGTATTTATTACTTACTAGCAGGTGTTCCCGGCGTTGCCCGGGTGTTTGGAGGTGTATGCTGTGCAAAAAAAGCAAAAAAACAAAAAAAATGGTTAATTTTTAAAAATTTTGACCCCTATTATGACCCCTTAAAATTTATAGTTTCGGGCTCAAATCAATTTATTAAGTTAGATCCAGGTTCAAGGAACCTATATCTAAAATTTCAAGTGTCTAGACCCAAAATTGTCGGAGGGGTTTGGTAGAGTTCTTAAAAATCAAATCGTTGAAATTTGACCCCTTAACAGACAAATTTCTGGCTGACACCCGTCACATCGATTTTCCCAAATCTCAGTACCCGGTATTTCAAATTTCGAGTCTATAGACTAAAAATTGACAGAGTTATTGCGTAGGGAAATGTACACAGACAGACAGACACACAGACACACAGACAGGCAGACAGACACGTTCACTTTTATAGATATATAGATTGCATTTTGAATGCACTCTTGTCGGCTTAAAGAACCCACTGCGATTTTATATGCCGAACCTTTCGGGTTGTGTGAAAATGCACTTGTGATGTTAGGCTCTGTAACGTTCTAACTTTGATCAAGATTTATTCTTCCTTTTTTTCATCGGATTATTTCGGTTATCGATTCCACTGGGCACCAATTATCCGTATAGTGCCTAGGATGCTTGAACTGTTTGCACTTGATTTGAAGGCGCTGATTCCAGAAATGCTCTCACGTTTTTATACCAGGTCTAGTTTTATTTGCTATGGTAAAACCACACTTTCTTGAAAACCGCTAGCTGCATATAAAAACAAGCAAATCGAAGAATCAATATTTTTATGTAACTTTAAGACGCATATTCGTGAAATCTCACTAAAATATTTACAATTAAAGCTTAACGGTGCAAAAATGCTAAGCATATTCATCGTTATTCATAAATTGACGGTTAACTGATTTTCTAGTAGTGGATGTTCCGGTATCATCGCGCTTGATAAATCCAGAGTAGTCTACAAGCATAATGGCAGCCTAACGACCTAGACACCGAACTTCAATGTCGTTGATGTCTTGATGGAAGTGCTCCCTTTGCTCGCTACTCACGCCATCTAGAACTAATTGAAAAACGGGCAAGGTGATTGTGCAAAAAATGTAACCTGATGCTCATATTTTCAGTCAGTTGGTGGAGATTTATGAGTAGAGCTTTAACAAGCTCGTTGTCGTTAGGAGCCTATATTTTTTCCCAACCAGAGTTTACTACATTCGTAAACGTCATCCAGGCACTCAATTTTGCAGGAGTCATCCAATTACAGAAATTTTCGTCATTCATTACATTTCGAATCTAGGGTTCATAAAAAATGCCAGCTTTAATGTTGTTATTGTTTGACCTAGAAATTCCATATATTTTAAACAGTCGCCATTATTCTCAAGTGCCTTCACAAACTGTTTCATGATGCCAATTTTTATTTAAAAAGAGGAAGAAACAATTTTGGAACGCTATTTACTACTCAGTGTTCATTTCTAATAAACTACATGCCTCATTATATAGTATATTTGACTTTTCTTTTAAAGTGTGTGATAGTATAATCAATTAACAAATATCACAGTAACAACAAACAACTGTAATTATGAAGCTAGAATGTATATACAAACACGCCTTATGTACTGCTATGGCACGCACCTAAGTTATACAGTAAAAAAACTATTCTAATAAGTAACGGCTTTGAAGACTGATGCATAACCCAAAGTTATATTTTTTTTAAAGAGGAAAAGTAAAAACGGAAAGCCAACAAATAACTGGTATGAGAAAGCAAAAACAATAACAACAAACTAGAGTAGGATAATGAAACATTTAAAGGCATCGAAAGACTGAATAAGTTTGTAAAGAAACGGGACATAAGATGTCACGTTGCATGAAGTTAACAAAGAAAGTTTTCAGAAAAAAGGAAGTAGTAAAATATACTGGTGATTGGGATCGGACAAAGAAAATAGGCTGAGGTGTTCTAATATTTGCAATAGGGAAGAAAAGAACAACGGGAAAAAGAAGAATAATGTAACTTATTAGTTTAGAGTAATTTAAAGTGAGATAATAAGTTCAAAACAGCTAATTTTAAAAATGTATCACATAGCAAATAGCTCAGTCAATGAGAAAACTAATTTCATTTTCGGAACTCGCCTCCCAAATTAAACTAAATCAGCCCAACCAAAAAATGGTGTTTGGTTAGTGTTATTGATACGTGTCGAAGATATTCTGCTACAAAACCTCTTAATGATACTGCAAGGCACATTAAGTAACTTCGGGAGTATATTCATAAACATTGGTCTAGCCGTTATTTAGGACATAGTGAACTAACTCACAAACACTGTTTCTTTTTTATATATTAGATAGATAGGGATATAGATAAATACGGTTTTATGAAAATATATAACTACATATATATATATATATATATATATATATATAGATAGATAGATAGATAGATGGATAAGTTTCGTGGTTAAATTTTAAATTCTGAAAAAACAACATATAGAGACATATATTAGATTTCTCTATATGTTGTTTTTTTTCAGAATTTAAAATTTAACCACGAAACATATATTGCTCTATTCTTAAATATGGAGCTTTTCTATTTTGGGTAGGATCCCCTTGAAAGTATTACTTCAATTAATATCAATCAGGATTTGTCGTCTGAATTCTATCAGTGTCTTGCCTCGCTTATATATATATATATATATATATATATATATATATATATATATGCGCGTGTGTGTATGTGTGTGTATGTGTGTGTACTATGCATTGTAAAATATATGTAAACCGTGCAAAGCTCTGTGTAGCTTACTAGCTATGAAGGGTGTTTTTTTTATTATTTAATATAGCCGTACTTATGCGCTATACAATTTCGAAGTAAATGCTGGTCGTCGATATATAATATATTACATCTCCTGTCATACAGCTCACTTAGTACACTTTCATTATTTTATGCCTATGCACACACGATTAACAGCTAGATATTTTTCTCACTAATCCAAAAGTAATGTGCACGATAAATATGATTAAAGCTAATATTCATTATTAACCAAGAAAATAAAAATTTATTTTTATGAATATTTTCTAACCAACTTAAACAGAAATGTCATTAATCAGTTCGAATTTAAATATAATGAAATTTCTAAGGATTATCGAATCATGAATAAAGGATATCTATAAACTTCAGATGTTTATTTTTATTTATATCGTTTGCGTTACTTAATATGTCTGCTATCTAATCTTTATGAGAAAATCCTCGTCAACGTAAGTAACATTGTATTTCAGTTGGAATTTGAAAATAGTTAAACGTTTTATTTGTCAATTATCGAAAGTAATAGAAACCTTTTAAAAAATAAAGTAACACTTTTCAGTGGAAAAACAATCTGGCTGATAATTTAAATTCTTATATATGGACGGTCGGAATATTACCTGGTGAAGTGGTTCATGGGGTAGATCTCAGGCAATTACGGCAGAACCTGATGACTATCATGAGGCCGTAGTTTCTAGAAAATCTCTTGATTGTGATCTAAAGAACACCAGATTACTCGAGAGTGCTTTTGTTGCAACAGGCTGATAGATTAGGGCCCCATCGAACGCACAGCTAGGAAGATAGACACAGACAAATTAAGACAAACGGCAAAGAATAGAAGATAAACATGGATTTGTTACAGAAAAAATGTATTTATTTCACCAGAAATACACGATGAAAATGTAGAGAAACTATAGAGAATCTGCCAATGTGAGTTCTGGAAGCATGAAGGTTTAAAAGACAAGAAATAGTGTATCTGGATAGCAGTAAAGACTGGAAAAACAAGACTGCAATTCACTGAATAGCTGGAAATGCTGGTGATATAAAAACTAGATCCTTGACAGCATGTAATAATTTTACACGGGGATTGATGTGAACGGTCACATCGGTCTAATGTGATGTCCCAGTGTATCAAATGTGGATGGATTATGCCAATAGTTTGATTGGCATGAATAGATGTAGCATTCATAAAAAAGGTGAGAATGGATCTTGAAGCCAGGCATCAACGAAAACGGTTACTATAACAGAAACGGGTCTTAACAAGCAGTGGAACAGAGTGGCGGACGTTTATAGATATGAAAACAGAAACCATGTGTTACAGTCCCTGGAACAGGAAAGTAAAGCTAAAAGAAATAAACAGCTCGATGAATCTACGGCGGAAGCTGCTAGTGCAGGAATAATTCTCTATGATTGGTACTGCTGAAGTCGAAGCAACAATGTGAAGCTTCGGGACTTAGGTAAAGCCAACTTTGTAACTCTATGAGTAATGTACATCTGCTGGAGTTAGCGAAGATCTTCAAGAATCGGAGCAGGATCTGTGTTCATAGAGATGAAGCATGCACACATGTAAGAGTCTTAATCACATTTTTGTAGAATAAAAACTGTTCTGAGAAGTGCAATTTGATTTGCTGATGCCGGTGTTGTTTTCTGCCCCATCACGTTGCTCGATGACTGAAAATTCTTATCAGCTTTATCGTTTATTTTCTGGTGTAAGTTCGTTGAATCTATTAAGCAAGATGCATAGTGCAATGACAATATCATAAACCAAACTAAAAATGTAGAATTAAGGAATGACCAAGTGTGTTTCGATCAACATATCAAAAATCTAGTGTTATTGTATCGTTTTTGATAAAGAAGATGCTTTTATTTTACCGGGTGTGAGGTCAGTGGAGTCACGTATGTTTTAAGGGCTAAAATGTTTGGGGCGTGGCTTAACGTCCCAGTTTTAGAAAGAAGGTGTTTTTCATATGTAATATTCTAATGTAGAAAACTGGCGCATTAAACTGATGACGCGACATAAAAACAGTACTTTCACAGGCAAACTTGTAACGTGTTTTCCGTGAAATCAAAAACTACAAAATTTATCAGCAAAGCAATGGAATAAAAGCCTGGCCGATTATTTTATTTCCAGTGATAGACAAATAATTCCCTTATTTCAACTGATAAACATAACGATCAAGTAGAGCAACATATCATGTGTATATACTGGCCCAATTATTTTTCCCCGTGGCAGAATTACTAGTCAAGTCAATGTGAGAATTTGAATTTATCAAATTACTCTTTTATGAGAACGTGTCCGAACCGAAATGTAATCTATCGACAAGATAACGAGTTAAATCTGTTACTGAATTGCACGGGGGACAATCACTTAATGTTGCATGACTTATCTGGCCACAATAATCCACAGACCTTTATATTGTTGGACATTAATAGCATATTTTAGAAAAACAAAAAAGAGTATGCTCCATTACAATCACGACAAACACTAGTGGCAGTTTTACTTGCAAAAGACAATAAATTAGTTGCAAGGAATTCAATCTTTGTATGCTTCAGGCCATAAATTAATTACTGCCGAAGGCGATGCTTCCCCCCGTATAAAATACATTTGTTTTACATGTTAATCGTCTGTTAAACAGCTCTTTCTTTCTAATGTTCTCTCTCTCCCTCTGTACATTTACTCTTTTTTTCCTTCTGTATAGTCGGTTTCTCTCTCTATCAAAATATATATTATTATAAAAACTTAAATCGTCTTGCTTGGGCGTTGAAACCATCACAGCGATTCGACTACACGATGCGCATTCGTAGATTAATACAAACAAATCCTTAAAATCCTCACTTTTTGAATCGAAAATTTACGAAATGCCTTCCTTATTTTATTAATTTTTAATTGATTTATACATTTTATTTTTCCACATTCCAAACATAAACTAAGCAAAATAGAAAAATAAATCGAAAATAACTTAAAAATTAGTTTGTATTACAAATTTAAAAAAAGGTCTGCTTTAATTTTCTACCTGTCTGTTTAGTTCTGTCTGCAGTTAAATACACTAATAAAAACAAAACTGCGGACTCGTTTCGCTTTATACATTAGTTTAATAGTATTTTCATGGCTAGTAGGTACTATTTAAAAAAAACAACAACCAAACATGTTTAAGATTTAACCTGTTTTCAAGTCTTTTATTATTATATATATATATATATATATATATATATATATATATATATATATATATATATATATATATACGTATACAGTAATGTGGTGTATTAATGACTAATCTGTACTGATTCCTTATTGTGCATCGAGTGAATACACTAATACAAAGTTCGTTGAACTTTATCATAATAAATACAATAATACCTTCGTTAAGTAATACAAAATTATCATTATTCATATCAAATCGAGTAAAAATAATAACATTTCCAAACACCCTGGTGTAAAATTAGGTTTAATTTTGAAATGACTCGTACAAATGTATCTATCTATATTTTTTCATTTTAATATACGTTCACAGAAATGTTTCTTTTATGTAACAATATATATATATATATATATATATATATATATATATATATATTTCTGATCCATTTATGTAATTGCTACAAATATTTTCTTTCCGCCACGAGTATTATCTTTATACATTAATTATGTAGTCACTATTCTATGGATAGCTATACATACACTGACCAAACGGATCAAGGATATCCGATTATATATATGAATATATGATATTATTATTCCAGTATAAGTATCAAGCCCCTTTAACAACAATTTATTATGGACAATTTCTGGGAAATATAAACTAAGAAATAGATTTGAGCGTGTATTAGTAATTTTGGTGGCAACTATTTAGGAGAGGCTTAGATAATTGAATCCAAGATGGCTTCGTTGCAGGGTTCCAATATCCCGACCGGCAGGAAATGTCATCCTACACTGCATGTCATACAAGAAGGAAACACAGGCACAAATAACACACACACACATATATTTATATATATATATATATATATATATATATATATATATATATATATATATATTGACACGCTAATCTACTCTCGCTTCCTTGACCACATCTACCGTAAAACTAAGTTTTATTTTGCCATTTTCTTATTTCGATTATCTTATTTCCTGATTAATCCTTTTCTCTTTTCCTCTCGTCTGTCCGCATAATCTTATATATATATATATATATATATATATATATATATATATATATATATATATATATACACATATATATACATATATATATATGCATACATCTGCATATATATATATATATATATATATATATATATATATATATATATATATATATATACGAGCAAAAGTACCTGTCGTTGACTGGGTTAAAAAACAGCTTACAGAAAATGGACTCTGACTTATGAAAGTATGATATGTTATGAAAAGGAAGAGTTGTAAAGAGATAGTTTCGAATCTGGCTGTATCAAAACCAAAGCAAAATATGATGAAAGTAAAAATAAAATAGATAAACCCCATATTTATTATACCGTACGTGTTCACACTGGAACACTTATCAAAATAATCTGTGTATCCATATAAAAAAAAACTTTGTGACGTATTTCCATTCTATGGAGGTCAGGTATGAACGAACACCCCATAATGTTATTATACCATATCTCTTCAAACTGAAACATAATTATCAAAATATACTTACGCAGATAAATATAAAAAGTATTTATTAAAGTTTGTGTCTCTTTCCATTCTATAGAGGCTAGGGGCGAACGCAGACCCAACAATTTTATTATATCATCCCTATTTAAGTTAAAACATACTTATCAAAGTATTTTTTAGTACATCTATATAAAAACACTTGTAAACGTTTTTTTTTTTAATTTTTATTTTTTTTATTTCCATACTTTGTGGATCAGGCGCGAACGCAGATCCAACATTTTTAATGAACCACCGTTCTACCAGATGAAGCATACCCATTTCTGTGTCTCGATACATTATATGTAATCAGTTTTTTAAAATAGTCAACCATATAGGAGCCTATTCGTGACCACACACACACACACATACATTCAGCTTTATATATATATATATATATATATATATATATATATATATATATATATAAAACAACGGCGTTATTAATTTAAAATGGAAAAGAAAAAAAGAAAACTAGTTGGAAATCTATAGAGAGAAATGTAATAGAACGTCAGCCACTAGTCCGAACATAAAGAATAATGAGAAATAAACTTAAGTAAATGGAAAGATATAAATAGAGGCAAGTAGTGATGAAATAAAAGATTATGCGGGCATAGAGAAGAGGAACAAAGAAAAAGATTAATTAGGAAAATAGATAATCGTATATATATATATATATATATATATATATATATACGATTATCTATTTTCCTAAAATATATATATATGTGTGTGTATACGTGTGTGTGTGTATATATATATATATATATAAATATATATATATATATATATATATATATATATATATATATATATATATATATATATATATATATATGTGTGTATGTATAACATGGCGGTTAGAAGATCAGACCCGTATGATACTTTTTTTTTATTTTATAATCTCTTAGCTAAGTTATAAATCGAAAATGAGAAACTTCAATAAATAAATGTGTGTTTAAGAGAAATTAAAATTTTAAAATCCGAACTTGTCTTCTAATGCCATGCGAATAATTTAATTTTCTCCGTGTTTCTAAAAAGTGGATTTCTATTTTTTTTTCACATGTTCGCATGATCTTTCGTCGAGAAATATAGACTGTGCTTAACTACCCCATGGTTAGTTAGTAAAAAAAGAAATTTATTGATAATAAAAAGAAATCCTGATGAGGGCTATTTTATAAGCTGCAATTTTAAGTTAAATAAAGATATACCGCATTTCATTTTCTCCACATTTCTAAGAAGTGGATTTTTGTTAATTTATATCTATATAATTATAAAGTCAAATGTCCTTGTAATGGGTGTTCTAACCCAAATTCCGGTTTACGACTTCCGGTTGCGCATGCGTATATGAACAAATAATCAACGCGACAATAAAACTTAGTGTTTTACTGTGTACCTTTTCAGCGTCCTAATTGTTATTTTTTTCACGTTTAAATTATCCAAATTAACAATTGTAAAAACTTTCTGCATTTTTTTACATCCTTCATTTCTGCATTACGTTAAAGTTATTTTAACGTAATTTCCTTACAAATAAATATACTTTAACCCGTTGACAACCATAAGATCATTTTACAACGGCTATGTTACCACACCCTCCGCTTTTTAAAATTTATTCTCCATTTGTTAATACACGTTTCTCAAAAAAGCATTCATACATTTTCTTCTACACTAAGAACATAAATAAATAACCCCGAAAATTAGTTTTTTTTTAAATTTGCGTTACAAATAAATGCTCAACGCGACATAAATCTATTGTTTTACTGTGTACAAATTAGCGTCCTAATTGTTTTTTTTCGGGTTTAAATTAACTATATATCAAAATTTGAATTTAACTTTAAGTATTATGGTATCTATTTTCTTTTCCTCACAGGTGTCATGATCATACATTAATTCCATAGCGAATATAACATACTGACCCAACAGATCAAGGGTAGTCTACTATATATATATATATATATATATATATATATATATATATATATATATATATATATATATATATAATGATTTTCTTGAGGGTACACAATTTTATTAAGGCAATCATGAAGGGAAGACGTATTCCTTCTGAATTAATTTTATATTAAAAAATGGCCGAGGAGAAAAGGAAAATGGATAGCAACTAAAAAATAAAAGTATGTAAATAGAAAAAAAAATCAAAACGAGTCAATTTACATGTTTCGCCCTCACTCATCAAAATTGGAATCGAGGGATTTATTTTTTAGTCATTTGTTTTCCTTAACGATAAAATCTTTAAAAAAAAAAGTGACGGGAGCAAGAGCAATCGCATGGGGAATGAATTTTAGAGGTTGATCACGTTCAAACCCAACAAGCAGTCCTTTTGCTTATAAAAAGAAGGCTTCCTAAGGCGAACGTGAACAGTACCAAGACTTTTAGATGATATACGGAGTGAGCTCGACTCATTACGGAGAAAGTATCGATGCTGAAGTTCGTTGCACAATCCCGGTATTTAATAAAGTGTTCCATTATAGCGGATCAATATATGTTGTTTACAGTGTCGGTAGGTAGGAATGGTCTATTCCTGATTTTTGCTCGGTACATGTTGTTCTATGCGAGTTACCAATTTTAAAGACGTTCGACCTACGTAGTCGGCACCGCAACCACATTTAAATGAATAAATGGCATTACTAATATGATGAGCGGGTAGAACATCTTTTTTATTGGAAGCCATTAATAGTTTTGTATTATATACAACACGAACATTTGAAGCAAAAAAATATCCTTCAATACTTGAACTAATTTGTTTGGTGATTTTTTCACTTTCTTTTCCCAACCACGGCAATCGAATATAAACCGGACATTTATCAACCATATTGGGTTTTATTCGTTGATAGTAATTTGGAGGCAAATGAATTTTTCTCGTTACTAAACACGCCGTTAAAGTATACGTATGAAAGTGAAGATAATTCCGCCCTGGCGTTTCTCGATGTTTTGGTAACGAAAATTTAATCTAGTTACCTTACATCGATTTATCGCAAAACAACATTCACTGTGCTGTATACACGCTGGGATTCATTCTGCCCTAACAAGCGCAAATATAATTTAATCTGGACATTAACACATCGTGCTCTAATTATCTGCTCGCCAGAAAAATTGGATGAGGAATTAAATACAATTGCAGATGATTTGTCCAATAATGGGTATCCTTTAGATGTAATTGAAACCAACATTAAAAGGAAACGAGCTGATTTTTACGAACAAAACCCAATATGGTGGATAAATTATATTCGATTGCTGTGATTGGGGAAAGTAAGTGAAAAATTGACCACTGGAAAAATTGTTCTCACAAACATATATAAACACATACAAATATTTCACCCTTCCATACTTTTATTTCCATCGAAATCGCTGAAATCGCTCATCTTTTAATCGAATCGGCTGAATGCTTGTTCTAGTTTAAGACCACCGCCCCGTAGTGTACCTGGAAGCTTCTTCATATGTATCCCTGCATTGACTAAGTCTAAAATATATAATAGTCTACACTGCATTGTAAAGAAACTACTGTTAATTTTCTAAAATTATCTATAAATAATGGCTTCACTTGCCGTGTATAACGCAAAGAACAAATATCATGAGTCAGTTATGCTCGACAAAATAACATTCATTTCATGCCCCTGTCTTATCAACGGTTGACTTTATGAAATTAATTTTACACTAGCGGGACCTGTGGAAATTCCACAGGGGACTGATTAGCATGGACTATATTAATGCTGGCATTCTGTAGATATTCAGCGTAAATGGAGACGCTCTGATATTATTGTAGTTATTTTGTTAAAACTAAAACGAAATCACGCACAGAAAAAAAAGTTATTTTATATAATAGTAGCTAAGTATATATGCAGACAGACAGATAGATAAACAGATAGATAGATAGATAGATAGATAGATAGATGGCTTTAGTGATTCGTTTCGTACACAATTATACATTTTTCTTTCCATATAAAATTATTATTTATAAATAAGTATTACGGAGCGTTTCATAATACATATAAAATTATAGAAATACACTTCTGCTTCTAGTACTTTCTTCTTCTTCTTCTTCTTCTTCTTCTGATTATTATTATTATTATTATTATTATTATTGTTGTTGTTGTTGTTGTTGTTGTTGCAATATGGGCTTTCTTAGGTCGAATAGTTAACATGGCCGACCGATGATGATTTCACATGGAAACTTAAAATTGTGAACTGCGGATATAGGAACGGAATGATTTTTAATGTTTAACAACATAATTTGATATAAAATGAAATAAACGATAGTGTACTGACTTTATTTCAAAATAACTAATTTAGTTACAAAGTTACTGAATTTCATGCATAGCATTTTTACAAATTTATTAGTCCACCCGTATCTCCATTCACATGAATTAGTGAAGTTTTATGAGTGAGTGTTGTAATTAATTTAGTAGTTTCGTATTTTGTGATGGGTGTGCTCGTTTTCGTATTTTACAATACATGAAACACAGTATATTTGATGTAATAAAAAATAATAAAAATAAGTAAAATTAAAGTAATATTTAAATGCACAGATCATTTTTTTTAAAATTCATGTAATAAGTTGTGAGAAAAAGAGAAGGCGCAAAACAAACTAATAAAAATTTAAGTAACAAATTATCGGAAAAAAAATGAAACGAACAAACCAGTTTCCAAAAATGTCGGTAAAAATGTGTTAAAACATATAAGCACCCCCCCACCCCGAAAAAATCAGTAGTTTTTATTTCTTTATTTCTTCACTATTAAAACGGATTTTGTTTCTATATCCACATTTCGCAATTTTATGCTCCACGCCCCCTCAGCATCGATCGGTCTACTAAGCCTACGAAATTATTATTATTATTATTATAATTATTATTATTATTATTATTATTATGATTATTATTATTATTATTATTATTATTGTTGTTGTTTTTCTTAGTATTTTCTTCTTATTTACTCTGTACTTATTAGTTTTGTTGTTGTTATCATAGTTATTATTATTATTATTATTAGTAGTAGTAGTAGTAGTAGTAGTAGTAGTAGTAGTAGTATTGTTTTTCTTAGTATTTTCTTCTTATTTACTCTGTACTTATTAGTTTTGTTGTTGTTATCATAGTTATTATTATTATTATTATTATTATTATTATTATTATTATTATTATTATTATTAGTTTTATTCTTCTTATTATTATTATAAATTTTTGTTAAAGGTCTATGGTTATAATGGATAGAACAGCCCATTTGAGGTTGATTCCCCCACAAGACTCCCATCCCAAGCTGATTTCCGCGGTTGTGAAAATAAGTATTTCCTACTTTTGTGGCAGCCCACCAAGGGGTCTGTGCGCCTCCCCTTTCTGCCGGAGCGTCGCAGTTCTGACATCCTTTTGGAGGGTCTATGTCAAAACAGTCATACACAATTTCAATCGCTTCACTGCTGTCCTGCGGTGGTTCTCTTTGATCCTCGTAGAAGTGTTTTCTGATTTGGTTCAGGGTCCTCTTATGTTGGAACTTTGTGCCCTGAATGATGTATGTAACATGGCCAATTCTTCGTAAGATCGTGCCCTGTTCCCAAAAAGAAACGTTATTTATAAAATGTCTAAAATGCCCGTTATATCTGCTGTTAAACCGTTTCGTTGGCATTTTTAAGGTTATGTTGTGTACTATGTGTTTGGGTAGCAGTTTATCAAATACGGATTTTATTTTCCGTTCAAACATGATTTCTGCTGAGGATCCCGCACCTGGTTTGTTCGGATTTCTCGTGATTCTGTAAACCTGCAGAAATTTCTTTTTCTGTCGGTGTACCGTACGCCTTTTTAATGCCCTTTTAAGCGTCTCGACGAAGCGTTCGGCCTGGTCGTTGCTTCTGGCATGGTACTGGGGTTTCGTAATATGCTTGCCTTGATACGTCTCGCAGAATTCTCTGAACTCTGTCGAGATGAACTGTGTAGCGTTATCGCAAACGAGACAGTCTACAACTCCAAACCGAGCAAACAATTCCAATAAAAATATTGTCGATGTTGCCGTGGTCGGTTTTTTGCTTCTTAATACATCTGCCCATTTAGAGTAAGAGTCAACTTCTATCAGGTAGTAAAAATCCTTCAAAGGTCCCTCGTAATCGATGTGGATCCTCGACCATTGTTGTTCAGCTTTAGGCCTAGGTTTATATGTTATGCACAGCCTTTGCATCAGTTCACCATGTTGGTAATATGTTGGTCCATAGCTGGCCAATAAAGAACACTTATTAGGTTTTTCGTTCTATTTATTCTTGGATGCCCCATGTGAAAATCCCCGAGAATTCTCTTTTGAAGGGTTTGGGGGATGACAACTCTTTCACCGTATAACAGTATTGCTTCGCAAACAGAAAGAAATGTCTAGACTGGTGTCACCCAGTGCTAATTTCTGCTTCGTGGTTTGAATAAAATTGTCATTTAGGTATTCTGACTTATTTTCCTGAAGTGTGACCGGCAGGTCGCGGATAATATTTTTCATCATGGTTTTTACATCACTATAAATAGGAAGTGCCGCGATTACTGAATCTTCAAGAGGTTCCATTTTGGCAAAAATCAGTCTCGATAGACCGTATGCATGGGCTAGTTGTTTTGAGGGGAGAAATTGAATTATAAGATTATAGTTCAGCAGAATAGTTCCCCATCTTAATAGTCGGTTCGCAGTGAATGTTGAAGTCATTTTTTTGATCCAAAAATAGATATTAACGGCTTATGGTCGGTTTGTAGTAAAAAATGTCTTCCGTACAAGAACCGATTGAATTTTGAAACTGCAAATATAATTCCTAGGGCCTCTTTCACGATCTGAGAATAATTCTTTTCCGCTGGTAAGTGAGTTCGTGATGCGAAAGCAATAGGCTGTTTCGAGCCATCCGGCATTCGATGTAGCATGCACGACCCGGCGCCATATTGACTAGATTTGCTAGCTACTATTATGCCCAACTGCGGGTTGAAATGCGCTAGGAATAATTTTGAAGTCAGGATTCTTTATATTTCTTGGAATGATGCCTGGCAATCTTCTGCCCACTCTCAAGCATTATCCTTTTACAGCAATTCATTAAGTGGAGCGCGCAATTTGTGCATATTAAGAATGAACCCCTGGTAATAATTTGCCAAACCTAAAAAAAACAACTCTGCAATTGAGTTATGTTTACTGGCGCCGGCATTTCTTTAATAGCGGTCGACCTATCAGAGTCTGAGCGTCAGCCAACTTTATCGATTATTTGACCCAGGTATTTAATTGTTTGTAAAAAGAACTCGCATTTATCTGCTTTGATCTTAAATCCATAATCTTGTATTCGACTGAATACTTGTCTGATATGCTTTTCATGTTCCTCCCTGTTTTTGCTCGCTATGATAATGTCATCAAGATATGCGATTGCGGTGTCCAAGCCGGACAGCATAGTATCCATTATTTGCTGGAATATTGCGGGTGCCACCTTGATACCAAACGCGAGTCTTTCGTATTTTTACAAACCCCGACGAGTGTTAATACAGAGGAGGTTAGCGCTTTTGTCGTTTACCGGAATCTGTATGTAAGCGTCGCTTAGGTCAATCTTAGAAAGAAAACTTGCTGCACTTTAATTTCGTGAACAATTTTTCTAGACTAGGTAATGGATAGTGAAAATCTTCTAAACACCCATTGAGTCCGGTCGCGAAGTCGGCGCAAACGCGAATTTCCCCGGACCTTTTCTTTACGTAAACTGCCAGAGCAGCCCACTCACTATATTCAATTTTAGCCAGTATACCGATGCTTTTTAATCTGTCTTGTTCTTGATTTATTTTGTTCAGGGAAGCGAACGGGACATTACGTTTCTGTTTAAACACCGGTTGTGTGCCAGGTTTACACTTAAAATCTGTGGCCATTTTTGTACATCTCCCCAAGCCAGGAGTAAAACGTTTGTGAATTATTTTTTAAAACAAGTTATAATTGTCTCCGTTTCTACTGGGCGGGTATCTATTTTCTTGAAGGATGTGGATATAGGAAGATCCGAGTGACAAAACTCCTTCATGCTGTCAGAATCGAACAGGTTATCACTATCTTTTAGCACACACAATCTTAGTTATTTTGTTTTCCCCCGTAAAGTGACGTTTGTAATTAATTCACCGTCGCCGTTCTGTTAGTTTTTAACATAGTCTCCTTTCCTAATATTTTCCACGTTTTGAGATTTATTATTGAAAAACCCGACCCACTGTCTAATTGGAATTTAATAGCCTTGCCAAAAATGTTAACCGTTACATATTTGTGTAGATTTTCATCTACGACGTCCTTAGTTCTGGTTTGACGTACACGGCTTCTATTCTGAGTTTCCCTACACTGCGAAGATTTATGACCGATCTTATTGCATAAACAGCATCTTTTTTGTTAAAAATGGGAAATCGCTTACCCAATGTATTCCACCACATCTGAAACAAGCGCTCGGTGCTTTTAGTTTTTCTAAGTTTCGGTGGTTAGTGTATGTGTACGATTTCGACGGGTTTTTTTCTTAGTTACTTTTTTTTATATTCGCGATGCCTGCTTCGATATTTCTTGCATCTTTTTTTATAATTTCTACTTTTTGACAATCCTCAGTCACTTTTTGAAGTGTTAAGTTTGGTTTATTTTCTAATTTTGTAAGACCTCTGCGTCTGATTTCCGCATCTTGTCCCGAGGTTAACCCTTGCGCAAACACAAAACATTTAAAACTGTCTGCTGTTATTTCAGAAAACTTAAAGTCATCACAGTGTTTGTTCACTACGTGGCAAACTCGTCATTGTCGTCTTTTACCACATTCAAACATCTCCAACGCTTGTGGAAAAGAGACGTTTTCGGCGAGACAAGTTCTGTTAACAAATTTACCGTCTCATTGAATGAGAAATCTGCTGTTTTCCGAGACAAAATGTAATCCACGAATGTATCATGCTTAGCCGTTTCCAATTATCGTAGTAGAAGTCTGGTTTTCTTTTGATCAGACCAGTTGCTGCAGTAAATATTTTTAAAAAATCTTCATGACGCCGAAAATACACTGCGAATGAGTTTTGCTCTTCCTCGTATCTAAAATTGTTTATCGCGGTCCATATTCTAGTCTGAGAAAATGCTGAATTGCTTTCCGCGTTCGCATTATTCTTAACCATTTTTGTAAGCAATTACTCTGTTCGAAATTGACGTTCGGCTAACTGTTTTTGAACTTTTTGCTGTTCCTCGAATCGTATTTGACGTTCAGTCCAGTGTTTGTCGGATTGTCACTGACGCTTTGCGGCATCGGTATGCAACTTGATCAAATGTTCCAACGGTTCTTTCAATTCATCCATTTTGCTTTGTCAGCATTAGCAATTTCAAAACGTTCGCTGAATTAAAAAAAAAACGTTTTATTCTTTCTTATTTCTTCCTCCAGACAATGACAGACAAAACATAAATATATAAAAAGTTTATAGTCTAAAGAAAAAAAAAATCAAGTGTTTATTTTTTCTCCAGAGAAAAAAAAAACGCCCGATTTTAGCAGCAAGAACCACAAGTGACGAATTATTTTTTCAAAAATATAAAAATTTAACTTTCTAAGTCGCGACGAACCTTTTTCTTTTTGCAAAAGTACAGCGCTATCTTTGAAAGGCGTGACGAACTTTTTTTCTTTTCAAGTCTTTTTTCCGTAATGATCTGCGTTTTATTTTGTTTGATTTTAGTTACCGTGAACCTCTCAGTTGCAAGTGTTATGTAAGACATTTCCTTAGGCTTGATAACATTTGAGTCCGACGTCGTTAGAGTTCTTACAATACTATTTCAACGCGAGTATTTTTTCAATGTCGATACTGGTTTCGATTTTAGTATGTTGAATCCAATGTTTTTAAACGTGAGTACGTTTTCCGAATCCAATGTCGCCACTGCTATTGCAGAACAACGGAATAGAGTTTAAACAATGTATTACTGGAACAACAACGTAAAAAGGTTACAACTGAAAAGGGTTGTAAACGTCACCGAGCAGGCGAGGGTCGCTCTGGTGTTTAATCCACATCATTTTTTTTTATATTTCCATTGCAGTTTACATGTATTTAATTTACAGTGACAAATAACTTTTAATTATATTCATTATTAACGGTACAGTTAAAAAAGGTATATGGTTTATATAATGGATAGTACAGACCATATGGAGGGTGATTCCCCCACAATTGTATAATTCTTCTCAAATTTTTGTTATTATTATTTTTGTATTATTTTTAATTTTTCTTATTTTTATTCTAATTATTATTCAAATTTTTATTCTACTTATTATTCACATTTTTATTAATATTCTTCTTATTATTAATAATACTATTTTATTATTATTATCGTACCAATTGTTATTGATTTGGATATTATTATTGCTATTATTATTATTATTATTTTATTATGTTTATTCATTATTGTTTTTTCTGCTGATTATTAACATTATTATTATTTTGTTATTTTTATTATTCTCATAATTTTATTTATATTGTTATTTTATTAGTATTATTATTGTTGTTGTTATTTTCCTTATTATTATCATTCTTTTTCTTATTGCTTGTATTATTATCAATATTATTATTATTTTTATTCTTCTTTATGATATTATAAATTTTTCTATTATTATTAATGTTATTATAGGAAGTTTATTATTATTATTATTATTGTTTTATTGTTATTGTTATTATTATTATTATTATTATTATTATTATTATTATTATCTATAGTATTATTATTTATTTAACCAGAAAGCGCAGTTTTTCCCTCTAGACCAAAGTCTTATGGGTTTACAACAACAGATTGCACATAAAAATTATTATGTTTATGCTATTTTCATTACCTCATTTAATTATAGAACCCCCATTCATACAAATAATTTCATAATATTAAAACTTACGATTTATTCCTAGGAGCGCCATTTACAACATCGTCATAACCTATATAGGAATCAGCTCAATTTTCCCCCTGTTCCATAAGTCCTCTTTAGAGCTAATGTTCCATCGCGTGCCTTTATACTTTTTTCCTGTCAATGTCGTCATTAACTGACTAGTGATTTGTTTCCCATCGCGTTGTCTTAACACTTTACCATTATTCAAACCACGATTTCTTCCTTCAAACATTTCTTACAATCGTATTGGTTGTCATCTACATATTCGAACATTTCGATACATCATTCAAAACGAATGCTGCAGAGATGAACAAAAACATTGTTTTTATGAGTAGAATCATTACATGTGAAATACCTCGATTACAAACTTCGTAATCTCGACACACTAGATTTGCATTATTAGCTGTACTATTTTCCTTATCCTTTTTACTAGGAAACACTTGGGTGATCGATTATTTCTCGTGGTATTTAAGTAAACGGAAATTGAAGTTTTATTTTTTCAATTGTAGTTTACATGTATTTAATTTACAAATAACTTTTAATTATATTTATTATTAACGGCACAGTTAAATATAATTAATTTTTATATTTAATTTTGCCAATTCGAATTTTAAGTTTTCGTGTTTGCTTCCATTATAACTGCTTCATACATTGCTAAAATTAGATCACATTATTTTTTCACATGTTAATATGTGGTTAGTAATTAATTTAAATTAACGTTTTATTTTATTATTAAATACACCGCAACGATTGCTAGGGATGCATGTAATAATATTTCGTTTCATTTGGTTTTTCGAGTTTACGATTCGATTAATATGTTTTCATCTTTGTTTATTTTTTTTATTTTTTGCATATGCATAACCACTTATCAAGGTCCATAAACTACTCGATGATAAGGGTTAAGAGTGTACAGTAGTCAGTTGGACAATAGAGTAATCGTTAGTAATGGAAATTCGGTAAATTTGTTAACAAGTGGAATGGCTCATCCAGAACTTGTTTACGTTAGACTTGAAGACAACTATATTGTAGTCAGATGGAAAGCAGGAAAACGAATGGAAGACAATTACACAGGCGTGCAGTTCTAAGAAAGAAGCTTTGTTCATGGAACCTACGTTTAGCTTTAGTCACAGATAAAGAGTGGGGAAATTATTGATAGTGTTTTCAGCGAGATGAGTCTTTCTTGTGAGAGTTTGGCGAAAGGAGACCATAGATTGAAGCTCAGTCGAACACTTTCCATGAAAATAACGATAAAGTAGATACAAATTCGCAACATCTCTTCTGTGAGAAAGAGGTTGCAGCGAGGAGAAAAGGACATCTCCTTCCATGCTACGAAGTCTATTTTGAACTCTATCAAGGCAAGACGATTCCTTTCTAGCAGCTCCTGCCCAGATGTGGAAACAGTATTCCATCCTTGGACGTAGCTGGCTCTTATTTAAATAGAGAATAGCATCAGCAGTAAGATATATACTGGATCGATAGAAGGGTCCGACCATTTTCCAGTGGAATTAGCAAAAAATTTGATGTACTTGTTCAATTTACGATCAGCAGTAAAAGTCAAGCTCAGAAGCTATCAAAACTTAAGGCCTCTCCAGGACGAGGGCCATTCATTTTAATTGATTCCAGATGGAAATCAGATCGTTGATTATGTAAAGATAGAAGATTGGTTTTAAATGCATTAAAAGTAACCAGCCACTCCTTTCCCCATTGTACAACGTGATCAAGATCATAGGAGAGAGAATCAGAGAGAAATTGGTCGTTTACTGTCTTAGATGTGCTACCATATTTGTTAGTGTCAACAGTAAAAATGTCTACGACTGATGTGATTTGGAAGATCATTAATGTAGATCAGGAAAATAGTTGGGCCTAGGATGGACCCCCGAGGGACTCCAGCATTAATACTGTGAGCTTCTAATTTTTGCCCATCAACCACTACTCTTATGAACCTATCAGAGAGAAATGATTTAATAATTGAGAAGACATTTCTAGCTATACCATAGCTGGTGATCTTGTGAAGTTAACCTTGACGCCCTACCCTATCAAAGGCCTTTATATATCAAGAGCAATTGTCATAGAAAAGTTTCCTCTGTCGAGAGATTCGTTAATCCTATGAGATATAAATATAAGCACATCTGTTGTAGATCTAGCAGAACGGAAACCATATTGTGTGTCACTAAGAAGGACATTTTTGTTGAGATGGTTGATTACTTCTGTATTTAACACAGATTCCAGCAACTTACTCGTAACGCACAGGTGAATTATTGGCCTGTACTGAGAGGGGGATGAGCGATCACCTGAATTCTTAAATACAGGACATAGTGAGGAGATTTTCCAGGGTGATGGGACGCAATCCTCTGAAGACAACGTGTAAACAGTTCTGTAAGTATGGGCGCTAGTTCTGGTTGAAGTTATTTTGAGTACTATAATCGGAATGCTGTCAGGGCCGGTTGCTATACTGGAATCAAGGTTTTTGGTTAGCTTTGCAACATCACGTGGAAGTATATGAATATCGCATAGCGTGTTTTCTGATACAGGAGGAAATATTAGGGTTTGGCGGCCTTGGTCGCAAAGGGTAAAATTAGCTGCAAAGTTCTTGGCAAAGAGTTTGACTTTGTCTGATGCTGACGAGATACCTCAGGCGCATTGATGATAGTTGAGACAGAGCACATCTCCATCAGTTCAGGATGCTGTTTGCTATTTGCCAAAACTGATGGGAGCAAAGCCGCTGTTCAGCTACTTTGGACTTGACTTTCTAAGGATACTCTCTTGCGTTCTTTATTACTTTCTTGCAATGTTTCCTGACAGTCCTGAAAGCGGATTTAGTTTTCATACATCTATTTCGTTGGAAGCAGTGGGAAAAGTGATTTCTCTGCGCAATAGCAGCAGCACATTCTGGAGAGAACCATGGTCGGCTGTTAGGAGTTTGCTGGAACATTTTCGAGGGTATGAAACTGTCTATACCTACAATTAACCATTCTGTCAGGTCTGATAGCATAGGGGGCACAGCCTTTTTAAACATGGAACGCAGAGGTAGATATGATATAAATGTACGAAAGTAATCCCAGTCAGCCATAGTGTATCAATATACTGTATGATGGAGACGTACGTCTGAGGACTTATTACATTTCATTTTTATCTTAATTGATACAACTGCGTGGTTGGAAGATCCAAGAGGAGACAGAACGGAAACTGAACATAGTTCAGGGCAAGTTGTGAGAAAAGGGTCTAGGAGACTCGCATACTGTCCGTCATTGTTGGACACACTGGTGGGTTCATGAACAATCTGAGTGAGGTCATAAGCAATAGAGAAATCATGACAGAACCTCCCATCATCATCGGTCTTGTTTGAGTGGGTCAACCATTCCACATTGTGAACATTGAAGTCTCCATATAAGTGAATGTTAACTAAAGGATAAGCAGATATGACTTGGTCGATTTTCTCAGATATGCTTTTAAAGATAGTAACTCCGATAGAGAGTAAGCATATATGCAGTAGTGGGAGCTAGTTCAACCCGAAAGCAAATATAGGGTAAGTTAGGATCTTCTCTGGAGATGTCCCTACCACATGGGAAGCCATCTTTAATGTAGGCACATATTCCATGGCCATGGCGATCTTGGGGTCAGATTTGGAAGTTAAGTTAGAGTATCCTTTAATTACGAACTCATTTAGGGAACTAGTCTGTCCAATGCCAGTTTCGCTTAAAAATAAAAGGTTTGGTTTAGTCTCCTGTAATTGACCTTCAACGTTTGGAAGGCTAGAACAAAGAACCCTAATATTGGAGAAGGAGACATGGTAGGGGGTCTACGTCGGGTGTTAGAGATCCGGGTTTAACCGTGTATTTTTTCTTTAAACTTGTCATGATGGAATTTTGAAAGTTGTGGACTAGGTCCTAAGACTTGCGTAGAGCAGGGCAGAGAGGGAAAACTAAGAGAGAAAAAGAAACAAAGAATGTTTTTTTTGTGTAGAACATTATAAGGTAAAGCCGTAACAATTACTACTAATATGGCATCGAGCGGCCCCACCAGAAGCTACTGCATGGTCCAGAATCCATTCAGCAAATGACAATACAGCAGCTCAAGTACTTTTCACCTGCTGAGAGGACAGCGTCCTTAGTGGTTAATCCAAGGTTCGGGTCCCTGGCTATCAAGCGGATAACGTAAGCCCAGATAAAACATTTACCTCCAGCACCCTTACTAGTGATATGGCTATAAGAATAGACATATAACCAGAAAATTTCCGCCATCTCTGCCGACTGTTCGCGTAATATACTGCCAAAAATATAATATACACAAACTATAAATGAATAAAATTACATCACGCCATTATTACGCATGTGAGGATGACATTAAATTTTAATTTCACTTAACCATGTTATTGAACAAATAAATAAGGGTAAATAAGAGGATTCTTCTACCTTCGGCTAATCCTTTAAAATTATGACTTAAATAGTTTTTTCGAGGTGCTGAAAACGAAAATCACGTTTAAAATTCTAGCAAACATGTAGTTTAACATAAACGGGGAAATGTTAGTTTCAGAAAAGGTTGTCGGGGTGCTGAAAACGATAAATCGTTTACAATTCCGGTAATTGAGTAGTTTCAAACATATTAAATACTGTTATTTTCAAAAAAGTAGGGGATCACTTGTATATAATAATTTAACGTAAAATGGCATCAACTGTTGTGGGGGTCGGGGGTCGGCGTACAATGGAGACAATTCACCGTAAACTGAACACCGTACTTTTCTGGGGGGAGCATAAATAATCGATTTGACGTGCACCAACATAAAAAAGTGGGCGCACATTTTATTTTAAATTGTGTTCATTGTTCATTGCACCCCCACACACACTC
This sequence comes from Euprymna scolopes, assembly GCF_053919585.1. Lineage (NCBI taxonomy): Eukaryota > Metazoa > Mollusca > Cephalopoda > Sepiida > Sepiolidae > Euprymna > Euprymna scolopes. The sequence goes on along the minus strand of NC_136494.1, from coordinate 109,435,269 downwards.
GGAAAAATGCGGCCATAAAGAGGCCGATAAATTATTATAGAAAAGTGATCCCCCAATTTTAAGAAACTTACATTTATTTATATTTGGAAACTACTCGTATGCCGGATTTTTATACGTTATTTTCGTTGTCAGCGTCCTTTAAAATCTATATGAGTGGTAATTTTAAAGGAGCTTTCGAGGATTGAAAGATCCTCATATTAACCAAAAAAGGAATAATTCAAGATCAATTTTACAATGAGTAAATGTGCTTCTGGCGCAATATTTGTGACTAATAATGGGGTATTATCCATCAGAGTTAGAAGATTCTATTTATAAACGAAGATGCTAGGAACTGACAAATCAAATTAATTCACGTTCTGCTACCAACCAAACAGAAACCAGAATTGCTTCATAAAAATTAAACATTTTCCTTAGCTAATTTGCATCTATTTTCTTCGTGTGAACAAGGGAAGAATCTTTTGCTCTGTGACTTCAAACTCACGAACTGTCTACTGAGGACAAGCCACCCCCAGAACTTGTATAGAACAACTAACCGTCGGAAACTGTTCTGAAACTAAACATGGCTTACAAATCAAGAGCTTTATTTCATAATTTAAAACTAAAAGCGTTGAACAATTCAAAGTACAATTTTGGGTAATCATTTTTACGTTGGGGAGGGGAGGCCTTTTGTAAATATTCTCCCACTTTACGATTGAATGAAAAAATAGCGTGAAAGCTGAAGTTAACATGAGAACACTAATTACAAATAGTGCGGTACCCAATATGTATAAGCACCAAATTTTAAAGTAGATATTGATCTCGGATGCTTATAATTGCAGAGCGCGATACAGTATGCGACCATATCCCAGCAAAATTTGGTGGTTATGTATTTTTTGATACCGCGCAATTTTGAAATAGTTTTTCAGGTTAAATTTATGTTTTACGATATTTTTCTTACATTGTAAGGCTGATGCACAGATTAGTAAATAAACACTCTCCCAATGTAAAGAATGGCTTTCAGAATAATAATAATATTATTATTTCAGCTTTTTGCTTGATTACATTTTCAATAAAAACGTAAATAAATTTACTCATTGTTAGTTTAAGTAGCAGATTCACGACTGTTTGTTATTTTAAATAAAGCTTCTGTTTATACTATCTACTTTTACAGCGTAATGAAATCGATCATTTTCTTAAATAGCGTTTACATTTATATTTGGTAACGTACCAGTGACTACATAAATTTAGTTCCCTTTAAAAGACACAGGGTTAGATAGTTTTTTTTATCACCATTATTCCAGTCTTGCCAACTAAAATACCTTGCCCTGAACTTTACCCTGAACCATACCCTAACAAATACTCTGAGCCCTCCAGCAAATCTTTGGGCAACCCCACCTCAAGCACAAAATAGGGTGTCTATACCGAAAGCCAATTTTAACGACAAAAACAACAGCCGCATTTTGAATTTTTACGCGGGTGGGGGGATAACGGGTCCTGATAGTTATAAATATTATTATTGTTGTTATTATTTTAATTCTTCTTTTTCTTCTTATTCTTGATCTTGTTGTTGTTGTTGTTCTTCTTCTTCTTTTTGTTACATGAGAGCTGAGCTTTCACGTAAGTTATGATGATTTATTACTAGAAATGATTATATATGTGTGTGTACGTATGTATATCAGTTTCACAAGGGTAGACATTTGTTGCAAAAGGACACTTCCATATCCTCAATCCCAGACTCTGCTTATTCAGTGATGTTAAGCGGTTTTTTTCACTGATCACAAAAGTTGCTTCAGTGTATTCATGGCATTTGATTTTGCCCGGAAAATAGATAATCACACGTAGGCAGAATTATATTTATATTTATCAGATTTAAAGTTTAACTCTGGATTTTATTCCTAAGTTGATAACTCTTGACCGAGTTAGATTATGTGATAGCATCATATGTAACATCGTATTAATAAGATATGTTATCGATAAATTAGGCATTGCCAGCTGGTTATCTTACTCACTGAGATCTTCGGAAGTAAGTTAATACTGCTGATATAAGTCTGAAGAATAGACTCATTTAATTGCATAAATGAGAGAAAATTGTAATTGGCTTCTTTAAGTTAAAGCTAGAATGCCTTTTATTATATTCCTATATGAATTGCACAATTAAATAGGCTTACAATTAATGTACATTCTCTCATATACCTTTGGGGGCAGATGAGAACATAGATGAGGACGAGTTCATGCTGTATTATCAATACGTAGATACATCTAGCTATATAGAGCTCGATAGAGAAATTGAGAGAAAAATAAAGATAGAGAGAGGTTCGAAAGACTCAAAGATAGAGACAGACTAACGGATAACCTTTAGGTGTAAATATGATCAATTCTTTTTTTTTTACCTACATGTTTATATATCAAAAATATGTGCTGTGATTGTTGAAACAGGGGACTCTGTGCTAGAAAAGTACTCACACCGGAGAGTATCTTATATCATCATAAAACCATGCAAGGAGTGCTGTTGCAATATTTGGGCTGGCGAATATATCATTATTCTCTCCCTCTTAGGGAGCGTTTAAAAATTAGTCGCCTATCTAATAGGTTCCAACACTGTCAATAAAGCTCCGACTCCTGCCGAAATGTTGAATCCTAGTAATTTTATGGAACGTGCTCCCTCGATGTTTATACTCCCGGCAAATCCATTTATCAACAAAATCTCACCCCTTGCTGTGGCGGTTCCTAGATGCTGATGCTTTGTACCCTAATATCTTTTCCTTTCTGACTTAGAGGCTTTAGAAGTATATCCTATTTTCTGCTTCTCCGATGGTCCTGATACGCGAAGTTTAAATGTAATGTAAAACACCGTGTTTCTCGGTTTTTCGCATAGCTTCTCATAAACATAGTCCGAAATGGTAGTGTCTATGTCTACTACTATTGTTTGTGTTTCTCTAGTTACAAAGATGCAGATAGTAACATTACAGATAGCTTTTCTATATCCCATTTTATGACACTCAGTTCACGTTCCCGACTGGCCTCCTAGATCGTTAAGATCAAGTTGCATTTCGAGACATACAAATGATAACAGTTCCTGTGGAGTGTGCAGCAAATGCCCAGGAATAATAATAACGTTGTGATATTGGTAAACATCACTGGAAACTCTATACACCAAGTTTAAGAGTCATTGCTCAAAATGGCAATGTACTTGAAGAAAGCTGAGAGAAAGTATGATCAGTAATCACATGAGTTGTGGCCTGCCTATCTAGTCTCTTTATGGTCAACAGTGTGCAAATAAGGCTACTGGATGGTTTAAAGTAGCAATTGAAGCAAATTATTCCCACACGGAAGTGCTATAGCAAAACGCACTTTCCCTAATGATTTACTAACATATGTGCAGCTGTCATTGCTCGAAGGTAGCATACATTTCGCAGAATTATCCGACATATGTTCATTGCAAAAGTGATATGGAAGTTGAACAAAAAACTATAAGAGAATGGCATAAAGAAACTCCTAGATTTTAAGAAGTCTGCTGAAGGAACTAATTCAATCAATAATCGCTCCATAGCACAGTTCTTTTCTTCGCAAAAGTCGTTGAACCTACATCAATCAAGCATTACAAAACCATGTCAGAGATACTAGACTAAGCTCGCTATAATGCAGGTATCCTAACTATAATCACTGAAAATATGAACCAGCCACTAGAAAAGGCAAAATAGATAATATCAGTAGCACTAGATATATTTAAAGCAGGGTTAAGCGCGAAGGGCTGCTCATGAAAATTAAATCATATAGTATTGAGGAATACTTTATATAATCCAAGTCTTCTGAGAAAAAAGAAAAGAAATCCAAATTGCTTTGATACTCGTACGTTAAATCAACAGGATCTAAATGTAACTCCCTACATAATGTGTCTGCATATATGGTCCAAATATTAGGTTGGTGCAAAATAACGTCGTTTTTTTGACGTTCAATTATAAAATGTAGAAACTATGCATTAAAAAAATATGCTAAAATTGTCTATATATACATGTTCTGAAGTTAGTCGATTTACGCATCCGAAGGTCTAATAATTTTCGTAATTTTTCAGACTTTCGGTTTGTTGGGTGCCATGGCTCCTTTCAGCTGCAATGTTGTTTGGATGTGGAGATAATATTCTAGTGTGCTTGTTCTGGGTGAAATAACAGTAACAACCTGGTAATATGTATTTTGGTTGTGAATAAAATTAGAAAAAACGTACATATTCGAGACTACCTCCATGTTCTTACGTGTAGAATATTTACGATATTCTTATCATAAAATTGTACATATTTGATATTTTAAACTAGATTTAGATGTTTATAGCTTCTTAAAGTTAAAAATTTATTACGAGATTTGGTACAACTTTTCTTGCTTACGGTATGAAATGTTATACATAGAATTAAGACTTCATAATATGAGTATATACTGGTAGTTATAGAGTGGCAATGTCCTCGTATCACTAACTAAGTATGCCTTCAGTTTCTGGAACGCTTCCATGCTATACTGTGGTAAATTTACCATCAGGGTGCACTTTAAAATGTTATGTAATTACCTAAATCGGACTTACTATAGTGTACAAAAACGATTCACAAACATACACATATATTTAGTTATTCACACACACACACACACATGCACACACACATATATATATATAACAAATATATATATAACAATATATATATATACATAGTTATTCATAAAATATATATATAAATTACTAACTAGCTCTACCTACGCATTGAGAACTTTTGAAGCAAATACTTAAAGTTTACGCATAAATTTATACTTTCGTATATTAATTTATGTGAGTAAATGAAGTAGTTATATATATATACATATATATATATATAACAAATATATATAACAGTATATATAGTGTATATATATATGACAAATATATATATATATATATTTATATATATATATATATAATATTGCTAAAATTCGCTCCAAATCATAAGAGATTGAGAACACCTGCATTTCCTTACCCATTCATTGCTGCAGGTTTTGTTACGCGTTCAAACAAAGACATTGTCCGGATACTGTTAGAAAGCCTGCTATTATTTTTTCCACGAGTAATTATATCCACATAGTTGTCGAAATGTAATATGGTGAGTAAAGTACGTCTGAGAAAGTCAGCAGGAGCAATAAGCTTGCTGACTAGTGAAAATATTAGAAGCCGCAGCCGTCTTAGCGCATATGCGTTGATGTCACTGGAAGAAGAAAAAACAAACGAACAGACAAACCCGCTGCACGTGGTTGAGAAAATGAAGCCACTGTAGGACTTTTAACTCGTGTACGGGATAGAACAAATGCGCAGCACGGGTGAAATTCTTTGTCGGAAATTACTGTAATAAATGCTTTTTGTACTAAGCTAAAAATACCCAGTCGTATTTTCTTATGTCCTTCCTTGTTTGTTGCATCTTGCGAGGGTAACAAGTCGTATTGGGGTCGAATAGTTTGAATGTTACCACACGGTATAATTTTAACGATTACGTTACAGCTATTCTCCAGAGAACATGTAACAGTTTTTCAAGTATTAAATGATCTTTGAATCATGTGTGATCTCCAAAATAATAACCTGGTTCAAATCATGCTGCTTGTCACCTGTTCCAACCACTTTAATGAATTCCATTTGTTCACAGTCTTCAGCTTTCAAACTAACGATTTCAATACAAATATATATTTCTTGGTGAATCCATACTCCATTAAACAATTAAATCGTGCTTAACTTCCATTTCATACCAGTTAGTTTCTTGAAAAATCTCATTCTTCTTTCTTTCTTATACACGTGGCAAACCCAATTCATCGACTGACAGAACTAGACATTTATGATTCCGTTGTAAAATAAAGATATAGTTTATTAATTACCAACGCGAACTGCTTAAAACTTGCCTCTACCTTATTCTTTGAAAAATGTCAGTAAATACGTATGCCATTTGCAATTCTCTGCACATTTGACAGGTCTAGAATTACAGGCGTAATATGATGCAAGCCGCTGAATATTTCATTTTGTTTGATTCCATTTTCTCAAAATGTTTTCCAGGACTCTAAGTGCATTAATGCATTTCTTATTTTATAGAATTTTGACTTTCGGTATTTTCAAATATAGTTACTTCCAAAGTACCACAATAGGGTTTATAATAAAGTACATACCCCTTTTTACAAAAGTTGATATATATATATATATATATATATATATATATATATATATATATATATATATATATATATGAGAAAGAAAATTAACACTGTAAATTGAACTTTACAATCAAAATTTATTGTTCGACTGAATACTCCAAAAACAATTTACAAAGTCCTTATTCAGCAGAGTTTCAAAGAATGCTATTCTTATTAGTCTTCTCATCACAGGACATGAAAAACTTTAAAAATTATATTTGTAGCAATGCTAGAAATTGGTAGTTAAGGAATTACGTGAAACCGAAATTTATTTTTAGTTATAACTTGCAAAATAAAAAAATGAAAAAAATATTGGATATGTATAAAACTAATATAAAATCAAACCGCGCATAATATTTCAGCTTGAATGAAACTCCTCTAGAGGTGATCCAAAATGCAAAATAGTTCTTTAGATAGAATGTATTCTAAGATAAATCCAGCGTGACGATGCATATAATCCGATTGGAAAGTTTTTAAAAAATCCGATTGGAAAGCTTAGAAAACAGTTGAAATAATGCAAATCGTTTTCTTTTTCGGGTAGTACATTAGTCCAAAGAGAAGTCTATCCTACTCAAATGGGATCTAATAGTGAGAAGAGAGAAATCTAAAATGAGAACCTTCATCTTCGGCTTAAAAAAGCGATTTCAAGCGGAGGGGGGGAAGGTCACCGTAAAAAGCTCGTAATTACTGTTAGCAGAAATTGTATGGACATAATGAAAAAGGTCTTTCTATAAAGAAATTCGATGTCATTATTAAAAGCAAAAGTGTAGGGTTGATGATTATAATTGTTGCAGAATCATAGTTTAATCAGGCTGTCAAAATATCATAATGATGATAAAGGTAACAAAATAATAATAATAATAATAATAATAATAATAATAATAATAATAATAATAATAATAATAATAATAATAATAAACGGGGACTCATCCCCGATGAGCAGAAAGGAAAAAAAGAGGAACACATGGCCTGTTATATATAGATAAAAAGATCCTAAAGGAGGGAAAAGGAGGAGAAAAATTTAGCCATGGCATGGATCGACCACAAAAAGTGTACGACAGGATCCCCCAACCATGGATAATTGAATGCCTAAAACTGTATAAAATACCAAGCGGGATCACCAACGTAATAGAAAATTCAATGAAAATATGGAGACTGGAATTGACAGCTGATGGACCACATATAACAGAAATTAACATACAAAGAGGCGTCTTTCAAGGAGACTTACTATCACCACTACTGTTCATCATAGCCATGATGCCCTTGAACAGTATTCTGAGAGAGTGCAAGCACTGGGCCGTTTATAGGGTGGGCAAAAGAAGAACTGAGACAACTCGACCAGAAAACCAGGAAACTCATGACCATGCATAATGCACTACCCCCAAAGGACGATACTGACAGACTCTACGTGAAAAGGAAAGGCGGCGGGAGAGGACTGATCTGTATAGAAGATTGTGTGAAGGATACGAAGAAAGAACTAGAAAAATACGTAATGCAAAACACTGAAAGGATAATTATAGCAGCGAGAGACACCGAAATAAAACAACAAAACAGAAAACAGAAAGACAAACGACAAAACGAGAAAAGAGAAATGGTAGGAGAAATAACTCCAGGGAAGATTCATAAGCATGACAAAAGATGAGAATAACGAAAACACTTGGGCATGACATATAAACCGAAAAACTGAATCTCTAATAACTGCAGCACAAGATAACTCAATAAGAACCAGCCATATCAAAGCAAGGATCGATAGAACACAAAAAACAGCAAATGCAGATTGTGTGGACAGAGAGACGAAACGATAAACCATATAGTAAGTGAATGCAGCAAACTGGCACAAAAGTCATACAAAAACAGGCACGACCAAGTGCGGAGGACGATGCACTGGAAATTATGCAAACGACTGCATTTTGAGCGTACAGACAAATGGTACAAGCATACACCCGTAACAGCACTGGAAAACGAGGACCGCAACATCCTATGGGACATGGATATACAGACGGACAAACCCATCTAAGCAAGAAGACCAGATGTCATAATAATTAACAAGAAAGAAAAATCTTGTCAAATCGTAGACTTTGCTGTCCGAGCTGACCACAGAGTGTATGACAGGAAAGGAGAAACGAAGCAAATACACAGAATTAGTCAGAGAGTTAAAAGGGATTTGGATGATGAAGAAAATCAAAATAGTACCGATAATAGTAGGAGCACTAGGAACAATTTCGAAAAACCTGGAAAAATGAATGACAACATTTGGAATCAAAGGCATAGCTGCAAAAATACAACAACTAACGATAATGAAAACGGCTGAAATATTAAGGAAATCCCTTGGATGCAGAGAATAACACAAGACAACATAACGAAGAAGCGGTACAGGGAATGAAGAAAACCGAAGCTGCAGAACTACATGTTCTATATCCCCATCATGCATCCCCTCCATTGTTTCACCACCGTTCCCCCAATAGAAAACTGATACCAAAGAGCCGAGAAGGTCTAGGAGGATGGAAAATCTGAGGAGTAAGCACTGGCCAGACCTCCGCTGGACAAGTATGAAGAGAACTGGGATCTTTGTGGGGCTTAGTGCCACTCAAATTCCAGTATAAACCAATGCCCATTTCCAGCAAGAAATCAGCGGTGAGAGGTTGTTGCGGTGATGCAAATTTATCTGTAAATGCTAACGAAGGAGGAGGAGAGAGCTGGAGGTCTGGGGAGACTTGTTGTCACTCAGCTTCCAGAGAACACCACAAGTCTCCAATCAGATCATTTGTTGACTTGTGTTAAAGCTCCATGTGAGCCAATAATAATAATAATAATAATAATAATAATAATAATAATAATTATAATTATAATTATAATAATAATAATTTAGTAATTATAGCAACAAAATTTTGTAGTAAGTATATAAAAAATATATGGTTATATATATATATACACACATATACATATATATATACATATACATACATATACATATATATATTACACATCTACATACATATACGCACACATATATATAACCAAATATATAAATATATAAATATAAAAATATACACATACAGAGAAATATGTATATTTTAGGAGTACTATTTATCTTAATATGTAAAATAATAGAATAGTATAATAACAACCGATATCAGTATTGATTCTTTCTATAATTCTCAAGATAAACGCAATAAACTAGGTAAGACAACATGATAAAATCCGGTAGAATGGGTCGAAAAAACAATAATACTAATGTATAGTAGTAAAAAATAATTTCTAATGCATTTATATTTAAAATTTTAACAGAGGGACTATGTAATTTCAAAATTGCAATACTTGTATTTTTAACTATTTTGCATTGGAAAATCAGCTAACTCTTTGTATTGATTACATTTTAGGATTGAGGAGACGTTATTATCCTAACTGCCTCAGAAATGCAGAGGTTGCAATATTTAGATCCAGGGGTGTAAGATTGTGATAATCCACTTAATTGAGAAGCGAATATTCTTAGATTTAAGTTTTTAATAAAAGTAACCAGAGAGGTGCACTGTTTACTATTTTTGTTTTTATTGCTTGGTTCGAGATTCTCTGCTTTATTAAAGTAGAAGTGGATCCGATGTATGTTTTGGGTTAATTGTGGATACGGTTATTTGTATTTAGTATTATTTTGTTATTCAGATTAAGATAGGAAGTTTTTAAATGGGTGAGGATGTTATTACTGGGCTGAGTTCCAAAGTTATTATCATGGGAGTTGTTTTGTGAAGGACTATCATTAATTATGTTATTAGTACTTCTATTGATTAAGCTTATTAGATGAGGGGGATGTTCAAGTTCATTGGCATTTGTTTGACTAAAGATTGACCGTTGGGAAAGATTAGTGGTGTTTATTTGGGGTGATTTCGATGGTATCTCAGTTAAAGTACATGATTAAATCCCATTTTTATGGATACAGTTATTTTTAAGGAGGCATCCTTCTGTTGTTGTTGTTTTTTAATTACATTTGGCTTTCTTGGCCAAGGGAAAAGAAATTGTTTTGGCATCTTTAATTGTCTTGTTATTTGAGGTTATGATTGTCTGGGCTAAATTAGACATTCTAACGTATGATATCTTAATAGAATTTTTGATGAATAAAGTGTTATACCTATGCGGGTACCTAAAAGAATTTTCAACTATATTGAAGAATTCCTTGGGGATATTAGTTTTTAAATTTGAGCTTACAGGGGGATGAAACCAAATATTATTCTTTCTCCTCGTCCTTTTTCTCGTGGAAGATCTGTCTATGTTAGTGTTCTGGTTAGTATGGTTAACATTATTATTGCTATTACTTGAAACTTTATTTATTTTAGTTCTGGACATGTTATGCGTAATTCCTGAGGGTAATCGGCAAGTTTCTTGGTTTTTATGGTTATATTTTATCTTTTCCGTATGACCCGAATTTCTAAGGACGTTTTTATAATACATGGAGTTTTGATCAAATGTCTTTTTCTTAGCTGAAATTCTAGAGATTTCAGTAGAGATTGAAGGTATTATGAATTTAATTATTGAATTAAGGTGATTTGAAAATTATGCACATATAATAATGCGAGGTTTAGCTTATGGTATGGGTTGTATGTTTCAGAGTTAAGGTTAAGTGATATATCTAAGAAGTTAGCTGTTTTTCTGTTAGGTTAAACTATTATGGAGAATCCAAAGTTATAAAAAAACTATGAAGATCTTTGACAGTTGTATTATATTCTCTAGGTCTGACTCTCGTAGCGAGGAGGGAACCGTCTCTATAAAGACCTCCCTGGATCTGCTTGAAATATATCTTCAGCTCCTTCAATAGGAAGATGCCGACCATATCTGTCACCTGTGCCGAGTCTGACGAATCCATGAGGATATCAAAACCATCAAGGGTGTCCATCCGGGTCCAATGCTTATTGTCAAAGTAAATGTGAGACCGTCTGGTCAAAAGAATGAGTCTAATTTCTAAGTGTGTTAAATCTGAGTGTTTTTTGGCAAACATGAAGACCTCGTTTAAGAGTATAGCGGAAATTGATTGCTAAAAATTGTTTATGTCAAATGTAATAGAACTTAGATTATTTTTTATCTTTGAGATTAGTGAAACAATTGATTACTGATGTAGACTTTTGCCAAAGTGGTAAGTTTGCTTTTTTCATTACTGATGGGATAATTATATGTAGGATTTTTTTTGCTGACAGCACCAATACAGATCTAGAAGGGTAGACTACTCTAATAGTAGGGTTATCTTGGAAGTTAGGTTTGTGGTCCTTGAGCTTGAATCTCGGTGTGCCTGGAGTTAATAATTCCTTTTAGTTTTGAATGTTAATATCTTGTAGAAGTTTTTTTTTTGTTAATCAGCATTGATCTTATCTAATATGATAGGAGGTAGAACTCTTTATACAGGAGCTTTTTGTATTCAGGTTATTGAAGTTTGTAGAAATTTTTGGTTTTGTCAGCAGGGAGAAAATATTGGGTCTAAGTTTTACTTTTTGTGCAAAGTTATTAATTTTTTATAGAAATAGGATTAGGAGGATGCTTTTGTTTTTTTAAATGTAGTCCTCCTTACGAGAACTATCATAGAGTTTTCAAATTCGTCAAGGTAAGGATTGTGTGCGGGGTATATAATAAATTTAAGTCCGTAGGAATTAGCAGTCTTTCTTGGAGTCTTTTTTGTTCCTTTTGGGAATTAATAGGGGGGTGATTTTGAGATTCCGGGTATTCTTGATCAGCAATAGCAGTGTTGGGCGTGAAGTTATTCTTCAAGTTCAGATCGTAATGGTAAGATTTCCATCTTACATTTTTCAAACAGAAGTGTAACGCCTTCACGAATCTAAAGATGTATGTGTTTCTATAAGAGATGGGGGACGTTTTTGCAGAGAGAGGGAGATATTCTTTGTCGAACATAATTGGATGAGATCAAAATGCTCAACTATTAAGGAGCATATGAATTAATAAAAACAAAGGGGTGTGGTTTTTACCTGATATACACAATGGTAAACCTCAAACTAATAAAAATAACAGTATTTATATATAGAAAATATAATCCCAACCGAAGTAAAAAAGCTCAAACCGCAATAGAGAGTATACCTTATTATAAGAGAAAGAAAATTTAAACTGTAAGTTGAACTTTTCAATCAAAATGTATTGTTCGACTGAATACTCAAAAAAAATCAATTTACAAAGTTCTTATTCCGCAGATTTTCAAAGAATTCTATTCTTAGAATCCTTCTCATCAGAGGACATAAAAAACTATCAAATTATATGTGTAGCAATGCTATAATTTGCAGTTAAAGCATTAAGTGAAACCGCAATTATTTTAGTTATAAATTGCTAAATAAAAAAATGAATAAATGTAAAAAATAAAAAAAATATTTGATATGTAAAAAACTAATATAAAAACAAACTCCCCATAATATTTCAGCTTGAATTAAATTCCTCTAGAGGTGATCTAAAATGCAAAATAGTTCTTTTGATAGAATGTATTCCAAGATAAATCAAGCGTGGCAATGTATATAATCCGATTGGAAGGTTTCAAAAATCCGATTGGAAAGTTTACAAAACAGCCAAAATAAAGCAAAATGTTTTTTTTTTTTACTGGCAGTGCACTAGTCCAAAGAGAAGTCTATCCCTATCAAATGGGAGCTAATAGTAAGAAGAGAGAAATCTAAAATGAGAACCTTCATCCTCGGCTTAAAAATTTCAAGCGAGGCAAAAACTTCACCGTAAAAGCTCGCAATTACTGTGGTCGGAAATTGTCTAGATCTTCTGGGAAATTACTGGGCCGATTTAGCTAAATTTTGTATGAAACTTTGTCCTGTTAAGGTGACGCGGTATAAGTATTATGACATTCGTTCCATGCACAGTAAGGGGTTAATCGAGATTAATAGGGAATAGTCATCACATTACCACATTTACTTTAGAAAGTTTTTCTGACACTACAAAGCAGATATGGCTGAAATATTCTACGGTCACTTCTCAGGATAAAGGGCCACAAACAGGTTATAATGCACCATTAGGGATTAATGACGATTATTATTAATGCGAAAATGAGCACAAGTTTAACCATATTAAGCAATTTGACATACATCATTCTTTCTAACGTAACTAACGAAACCATTTGCTACTTGTTACAGGCAACAAATTATATTTATTGATAAGTTACTTAAAAATTATAATGCGTGTCATAGATGTGACAATAGTTTTTAATAACAAAAAGCTACATTATTTTAAAAAAACAAATAATAATATACCATAGACAAATTGTTTATCACATATCAACGCCTACCGTGTATACGGGTTGATAAGATCAAATGTTTGAAAGGAAATGATAAAATTAGGTAAAAAATTGATCAACGGAATGAATTTTAGCACGTGTGTCTCAATATTGCTTTACTATGTAATGTTTGCATTCGATTCAAATTACTTATTTACTAATCATACATTCTTTTAATTACTTGCTGTTATATGGCCCCTGATTAATAGTTAATCCATTACGTAATAACGATACGAAGATTGAAGCTTACGTGGTGTGTATGAAAACGAGAATATACTGTACTAAGAGTGTAGCTATGAGCTTGCGCAAAGTTTACTGTACACGAGCTAAGGGGTTTTATACTTGGACTGTTAACACTTATAGGGAAAAGGGGTTGGAATTGTTAAATTCGCACGCAATGAATAACGCATTAGAAAAGACAAAACAGCCAGCATCTCTGCTAGAGGATCAACCCACTGGTGACCAAGATGCGGGAAATAATTTAGAGCTCGAACCTCTCTAACAAGCAAACTTTCGACCCCATCGTCGCAGTCATGTGCGCAAACGAAGGGCAAAGGCTGTTATATTCATCATTTATAGTTGTTCTCTCACGACAATCCATGAATAGGCTAGTAAGGACAAAATAAAAAGTGGGTACATATTTTTTTTCTTTTTTTTGTGCTTTTGTGACAGCAATTTATCGTAGCCAGCAACATCGTAAAACGAACTTACGGACACAGAAACACGCAAGAGAAAAATAATCGGAGCGAGAGAGAGTGAGAGATTTGGGATAAATATATACAAAAAGGATTTAAGAGTGATAGAGAACGAAAGGGGGAATGGAGATAAACACTGCTGTAGATAATGTTGATGCCGTAAAATGTATAGTTGTTTAATTTCGTTGGAAATAGAAATGTAAAAAGCGAGCGGTCGAGTGAGCAAGAGAGAGAGAGGGAGGGAGAGAAAGAGAGAGAAATAGAGATATAGAAATAAAAACTATCGCAGGTAGTTTTGACGTCGTTTTATTTCGGCAGAAAAAGAAATGTATGCGAGCAAGCGGGCGAGCGAGAGAGAGAGAGAGCGAGAGAGAGAGAGAAAGTGGGGGTGGGAGAGAGGAAATAAAAACTGACGTAGATAATGTTGACGCTGTAGAATTTTTTTCAGCAGAAAAAAGAAATCTAAAAAGCAAGCAAACCAGCGAGAGAGTGAAAGAGGGAGAAAAAGGGTAAGAGATAGGGAAGAATACATAGAGAGGGAGAGATAGGAAGAAAGAGTAAGAGAGAAAATAATTACTTGTGTAAATATTCTTCGCCGTGAAATGTTTTTTTTTTCTTTTGCATAAAAATAAATGTAAAAAACGAGTGAGGTAGAAAGAGAGAGAGAGAGAGAGATAGATAGATAGAGCGAAGGTGCTAAAATTATTAATAATTGGAGCAAACCTAATAAACAAACTCACTGAAAACCTGTAGCGCTAACGTAATAATACAAAAGTTTATTTTAAGATTAATATGGTTATACGAATTCCGATCACGAAATATTATTCAGCAGTTTATTTTTTAGATTATCAGTTCCTCGCAAACGTAAACTAATTTGATGAGACATCGGTACCCTCCGAAAATTCTCTTTCAAACGCCAAATCATAACAGCTAAAGAAATCTTCTTGAGGTGCGTGCCCTGGATCTGATATTTCCAATTCTACTAATCGCCAGAAAGTTATATTGTTTTTAAGAAAAATAAATTTAAATTTAGGATACTAACAAAAGTAATTTCAGATTAAGAATTTTCTTGTAAATACACTTCTATTAAAATATAGTGTATATACTTATGCAATGACATAAAATAAAGATGAAGTACAAAGTTTATGATATTGTATATTTATATTTATTTAGTTGAAGAAAAAATATATAAGTAAATATATAGGTGTGTGTGTGTGTGTGTGTGATAAAAGTCTAGTGTAATGAAAGTAATGTTGATATAAAATTTAAGGTTTAAGGGGTTAAAGATCAAACACGTGCAGCTTTTTTGAATAACATTTTATTAAAATCAAATTCGATATTTCGATTCATAACATAATTTTTTTCAAAGAATATAAGTTGTTTTTTTCTATTTTCTTTTTCTTTTTCGTGGCGTGTTGTAAGTGGCAAAGTCTAGAACGTCACGCTCAGATCTTTTGGTGAGGTAATGTCCGATTAAGTAGAAGGACGCTGGCCTGGCGTGTATTGTAAAATGTGTCGCCCAAAGAAAACAACACCACAGCTTTATTTTATAACTGTTATTGAAACAAATTTATTAAGGTAACTTAATTATTTAGTAGAGCTGGCATCTATTCAATGTAGCAACTTTCAGCCTCAATCACCGCCTTAATATTGATCCAGAACTAAGAGCAAACCTTTTCCCCTAGTGCTGGCGAGAGCTCAGCGAATAATCAGCGAATAACGGCGATGATGCTGGTTGTTGTGTTGTTGGAGGTTCTGTTGGTGATATTCTAGACATATGACCAAACAAAGTAGTCTAGCAGTTTAAGGTCGAGGAAAGAGGGGGCCAGAGATAGAAGATTATAAAGTCATAGCACCCATTCCAAAGCCAAGTCTGAGTATCTTTTGACTGGTGAGCCGGCGCCGAGTTCTTCTGCAATACATAAGGTCTGACCGCGATCACCTGATTATACCAGGGAATCACCACAGTCTTTAGAACATTCATATACAATTTAGTGTTGATTTCAAGCCGACATCGAAAATGTGAAGTGGTATGATGTGACCCTCACTTGAAACCACAGCAAAAACAATGCACTGGCCGGCAACTTCGTGGAGCTATGCCCTCAACCATTGAACCGTCTGGATTTGCACGTTATGGGATCTAGCAATGTTCCTGTTGTGATAACGATGATCGGCAGAGAGCGAAAGTTGTATATCGGCGCATCTCCGATCTCGCTTTTCGACCATTGTATCACTTTCATACATGATAGAAGACTTCTATCACTTTTGGGATTTGTACACAACTTGCCAACTAATAGATGTTCTGCAACCAAAAAACGGTTTTCTTCAAAGGGAATGCGAACTATGTCGTCTTTACTTTGCCGATAATTTTAGCGTTGCACCCTATTCACATATTAACGTACACATATACATATACATACACGCTTACACACACACACACACATATATATATATATATATATATATATACATATACATATTTAATATAGATAATTATTTAGTTTCCATCTATTTCTATCAATTCTAAAACTTAACAATCTGATACATTCCAAAATATCAATAAGATCTTAAAAAACCGCAAATATAAAAGATAAAATCTCATAAAAACGCAGAGATCAATAGTGCATAAAATACACCAAGATGAATCACTATTGAATTCATACGAGAATTTGCTGCTATATTTTTAATATATTCTAATACGCTAAGATATATCGAACAATTATTGGGACAATTTGAAAAAAAATTTTCTGTGAGCTATATGCATGTATAATTACAAGTAAAAGTATATATATATATATATATATATATATACATATATATATGTGTGTGTATGTGTGTGTGTATGTGTGTGTACACTAAATATGTAGATAGACGCAGGTCTATTATAAACAGTGCACGGAAACGATCGTAATGGACATTGAAGATATATTGTTGAGTAATTTTCCTATTTTCTGAATTAGTCAATCACTTGGTAACAGGATAAGCATTATCTTGAAGTTTGTAATAAGTTGGTACTTATTGAATTAACACTCGAATAATTATTTAAAAAAAAAACAAAGAAAATGCCAAATGTATTTTAAACTCCAAATTACGAACGCGTTTTCTGTTTTGACTTTTTTCTTTGAGTAAATTTCATTTATACTTATATTTTGTGTTTTTATTTTATTTTATTTTAAATTTATTTTTGTTTTAATTCATTTTAAATTTATACTTATTATTGCATGAAATAAATAGTTTTCTTTTTTATTACTGTCAGTTTTGTCATTTAGTACGTGTAACAATTTGGAGTTTAAAACAAATTTGGCATTTTCTTTGGCATTTACAAAAAATTGAGCTGGAGATGAGACTACAAAGAGACGTTTGAATTCGTTAAGATCGTAAGCCGATTAATGTCCTTGTTGTCCTATCAATTACGCATCAGGTCATGGCGATATTTGCTGGCACGTAACCTCTAATTCTAATCCAAACGTCTTGTAAATTATCTTTGTACATGATTTTCTCGCCTTAAAGGCATGATAACAAACTAAGTATACTACAATTCCTTTTGGTTGCCATTTGATTTTTTGCATATCTGTGGACAACACATTTTTCTTTCCACAAATGATTTAATACATGAAATCGAAAACGCATCAATCGATTTGTATTATTTGTGTTTATTTTCAAATAGTTTTAGAATGCTTCCTCGCCTTTTTATTTCTGTTTATAAATGTTATTTATTTCTCGGTAAACCGATTCCAACAACAATCCTAAGTTGAAAACAAACCGCAACGCAAACAAGATCGACTTGAAATATTTCTATTTTTCGTTAACTTTTTTGTGTTCATTCATTTATTTTATTTCCTTTTCATACTTGTTAAGAATATGCAATTGATCCCAAATCTCTACGCGAAATCGGTTTGTTACATTGTGTGTTTCTTTTTTTTATCAACAACATATATTTTTTTTCATTTTCTAAATAAAAATAAAGTGTAAACTTCTTAAGTATCAGTTACATGTTCTGTATTTCTTTTGCATTCAATTATTATTATAAAATAAGCGATGCATCATGCGTAGTTTATTTTTTGACGCATAAAAACTTCTCCATTTAATCACTCATATGAAAATACTTTAATTTTTTTTTTTATTTGAGAAGCGCATTTTTTTATTTTTTTGCATTTCCTTCATTCTAATTTAAGGAAAAGCTATTATCTTTGTCAACAGGGTTGGAGTAATTGTATGAAATTCCATGTCAATAAAACACGACACTTGGATGCACGTTTGTATGTTATATCATTTGTTCCTATTTACAATGCCTCCCCACGGGGCAGAGTTAGACGCCAGGGTCGTTTTTATTAATGTGGAGAAAAGGAACAAAAATAAAAATGTCTCATTCGTGAAGGATTTCTCCTCCACTGACAGAGAACAAGAAATTGAAGTGTATATATTTATTTGTTATTTTTATTTTTTATCGCCTCTTCTCCCTTTTTTATTCTTTTTACTTCACCCTTCACCCTCTATCCCTTAAAAATATGTTATGTGTCTTGGAACTTGTCTTTATCTGTACTCCTTAATTTTACTCGCCTTCTAGTTATTATTATTATTATTATTATTATTATTATTATTATTAATATTATAATCATTTTCTTATCGTCTTCATTGCTATTATTATCCTTATTATCATCATTATTTTTATTGCCATTATCATCGTCGTTATTACTGTTGTTATTATTAATATTATTATCGATGATAGTACATTTTCCCCTATTACTCAAACACGCCAACTATCCCTATCCAAAAATCTATTTTTTGTCCTGCAAGACACATCAAAAGGTCTTGCTACCCCATCTCTCTACATTTGCCTCATAAAAAAAAACATAGTAATATTTCCACATATTACCCAGCATATATTATACTCTGAAATCCAGTAGTATAGCCTCATAACTACCCACACAAACTCACCCCTTTCGCCTTAAATCACCACCATAATATGCCTACCAAAAGTATACACTGATTCATAGTACTGTTGTCATATCGCTTTCAGCTGTAAAAAAATGCCGCTTCATAGATAATAGACACCTTACATACCGTGAAAATAGGGCTACCACACATCTAGTTAAGCCCCAACTTTAAGCCTAAAACATATACTACATACAATTAAAACTATTATAAAGACTCTATACACCTTTCTTCACTACACTATATATAATACGCCCCTACTTTTATTTAGAATTCGACCCCCACACATCATCTATAATTTTAATTTGTTTTGATCTATTTTGTTCCTAATGAATCCAACGCTAGACGCTGTATCGCCACTATGTTACCTAGCATTTTCTCTACTCTTCTGATGAGAAGCATAATGCTTCGAAATGCCTTGGCATAAAGAGTATCTTCTATCCCACAACTAATCGATTGTATTCCCGTATTGAATAAATGAACCGATCTATATCCACTAATATATATATGTTTTTATATACATATATAAATATATTCATATATTTGTATATATATATATATATATATATATATATATATATATGTATATACGCATGTATTGAATTAAATCGTTGAAATGATGTATCTACTTACAAGGTATTTCATTAATTTTTACACACATATACACACGTACTCATCCACACATCCATATATATATATATATATATATATATATATATATATATATATATATATATATATATATATATATAAAACGTTTGATTGCTCGGCTTGAATTAACTAAAAAATAAATGGTTTGTTTTGGATTATTTTTTATAACAGTAATTGTATCTAATCTACCTGTGTTTTTAGATATTAAAAAGTAAAAAAAATATATTACTATATTAAAAAAAAACCTTTATTTTACATCATTTCTTTTCGGTCGACTATTTTGAAATGACAAAAAATTACGATTCTGACTACACGGGCGTATAAAACAAACTATTTTAAACACTCGTTAAAAGAGTAAAACAGAAATTATTAAATCACGAAATATAGCATAACTAAAACTATAAAAAGTTGTACTCATGCATTTTATGAACCAGACGTAACTCAGAGTTCGACTCGGATTTCTCCGGGACATGACGTCCACAGCTCGGGTTTAGCTGCTGCCTGACGTAACATGGTAACCTGCCAATCACAATGTTGCGCGCTGAGTTTCGTTTGAAGAAAGAGAGAGAGAGAAAAAAAAGAAACAAGCAATTCGATCGGTGGATACGTGTTCCTCCCTGGCATAACAAAATAATTAAAAAAATACTTATATGTATATATATATATATATATATATATATATATATATATATAACTACTTCATTTACTCACATAAAATTAATACGAAAGCATAGATTTATGCGTAAACTTTAAGTATTTACTTCAAAAGTGTGCAATACGTAGGTAGAGCTCGTTAGTAATTTATAAAATATATATGTCGATTAAGCTACACTGAATATTCGGCGTTTCATCCACTCTAGGATTCGTCAGGATTATGCGCATAAGCCTGACGAATCCTAGAGTGGATGAAAAGCCGAATATTCAGTGTAGATTAATCGCCATATATATTTTATAAATTACTATATATCTATATACGTTAAGAAAATGGAGCAACAAAAACTGTGTACCCCGAGGAAATGGGAAATTAAACCTATAAGAGACATGGCTTTTCTCATTTTTGAACTTTTTCCATTGCGCCAATTTGAGCCATGTCAACGCATGGCTGGGTACAGCTAGTATATATATATGTGTACGTTATTATAAACACCCTAACCTCCTAATATTAAAATGGCTTTCGGATTACCCCCTCCCCAAACCTCGAAACCCGTCGTTAACATGAGGAGGTTGTGGGGGTGTTTATTCGGAAAGCCGTTTTTTATATGGGGAGGTCGGTTTTTTTATAATACGTTGGGACAGTCGTAAAAATTAACGAAGTTGCTATTATTTATTGCAAAAATTGCTTAAAATTTATTTATTTGACAAAAAAAAATGACATTTAATAATTAATAAGAAATACAAATGAACGGTAGTTTTTTTTGCCGTTGATTTTTCTACATTTAACATTTTATTTTACTTTTTCCTTTTACATAGCGTTGTTATTATTTCATCGGCTTGATCCGGCTGGTGACGTCATGCGCCAATAAAAGCCGAGTCGAACGCTGAGTAAATAATTACACAACACTTAAAATTTAATTCATTGGGGATTTATTACAAAAGTCCTTTGGAAAATAAATATTTAAAATAAAGTGGCGCTCATGCGCTTATGTTACCCTGCTATTTTGAAAATAGTATTTTCACGTTAAATTCAAGTTTTGCAATATCTTTTTATTTATTAAATTGTTAGGTGAATTTACAGATAGCCCGTCGGTTTCTAATGTGTGGAAATAAAGCTCCCGAAAAAAGAGTACTCTGGATAGTAACGAAAATAAAAACTACCTCAGTCTCGAAGGATTTCTCCTCTACTAATGGAGAAAAAAAGTGAAGTGTAATTCACCCTCTGTTTCTCTCCCTTTCTCTCTTCCTTTCTTAATATCTCTCTCCGTCTATCCCTCCCTCTCTCTCTCTTAATCTATATTTCTCTCTATATCACACTCTCCATCTCTCTTTGAGCCCCTTTCTCTCTCTAACTCCCTCTATCTCTTTCTCCCCATCTCTCCTTTCCTCTGTCTCGCTCCCTCTCTGTTTCTAACTCTCTCCTCTCTCTGTCTATCTCTCAATCCCTCTATCTCTCTCAATTTCATTCTCTGTCTCTATTTCCCTCACCCCTTCTCTTTTCTATCTATAGATCTTCCACTCTATTTGCCCATCTCCAATCCTTCATCCTTAATTAATGACAGTGAATAAGGCATTCTTAAACTATGGATAAATCCTATTTTAGTCACCTAATTTACTTAATGTAAATTTCTAATTTAATTGATTTTTGGAAGCCATTCGGTGAGAGAATTACACAGTCTAGCCCATGCTGCACGAGGAATACCTGTGACCTTGCTACCAAGTAGAAGAACTACTTATTCTATTTTGAACATTCAATTTTTCAAAAATCTCAGGTTCGACATCTCCAAAACATTCAGTATGTGGACAAATATTGCAGAAATGCAAACTTATTGCTTGGGATGAATGCAAAATGGAATACAAAAATCACTTGAGGCTCTTGGTCGATCTTTGCAAGATTTGCGTGGCAATGTCAGACCATTTGGAGATGCAGTAATATTGCTTGCAGTAGATTTCAAGCAAATGTTACCTGTAATTCCCCAATCAACACCAGCAGATGAAAAAAATGCTTGCCTCAAATGGACTACTTTTTGGTGTCATGTGAAGACATTACACATAACTCCAAATATGTGTGTGCAGTTGGAGATTGCTGTATACGCACAGACATTTTAGTATGATCTGTGGGAAATTAGGTAGGGAAAAGTGCCGGATGATTTGAGTTAAGGGTGAAATTCTTTGAATCTTAACTACTGTCAAAAGAAGAGTTGATTAAAAAGGTTTTACCAGATATTCAAATTAAGTATACGTATTCCACTAAGTGAGCCAGCTATTCTTGCAGCTCAATACAGAAATGTCCATGAACTGAAAATTCCAAGTGAGGTAGCCAAATACAAATCCATCGGCATTGTTGTGGAAGCAGATAAAGTGGTAAATTATCAAACAGCTAGATTTGCCAGAGATGCTACCGCATGTACTGAAACTGAAAATGGGAGTATTTATTATCATGTTATGAAATACAAACCAATCCCAGCTTTGCAATGGCACATGGCTTGCAGTAAAAACATTAACAAACACTATCATAGAAACAACAGTCTTAAAAGGACCTTTCACATATCTTCATTTCACGCTTTCCTATGATTCTACCGGATACAACATTATACTTTAGGGAATTGCACTTTCCAATTTTATTTTATTGTCGTTTGCAATAACCATCAACAAAGTTCAGGGAACAATCTTTACAACTGTGTGGGTTACAGATACACACTGACTGTTTTTTTCAAATGGGCAATTTATGTTACGTATTCAAGAGTCACCAAACCAGGAAATCTCTATATACGTTAAGAAAATGGAGCAACAAAAACTGTGTACCCCGAGGAAATGGGAAATTAATCCTATAAGAGACATGGCTTTTCTCATTTTTGAACTTTTTCCATTGCGCCAATTTGAGCCATGTCAACGCATGGCTGGGTACAGCTAGTATATATATATATATATATATATATATATATATATATATATATATATATATATATATATATATATATATATATATATATGGCGATTAAGCTACACTAAATATTCCGCGTTTCATCCACTATAGGATTCGTCAGGCTTATGCGCATAAGCCTGACGAATCCTATAGTGGATGAAACGCAGAATATTCATTGTAGCTTAATCGCCATATATATTTTATAAATTACTAACTAGCTCTACCTACGTATTGAGCACTTTTGAAGTAAATACTTTACGCATAAATCTATACTTTCGTATATTAAATTTATGTGAGTAAATGAAGTAGTTATATATATATATATATATATATATATATATATATATATATATATATATATATATATTCTACTATTATGGTTATCATCAGTAATTATAGTGGCATATCCGCTGTCTTCCTTTTGATGTAAATGATAAATGATTCCAGGAAGATCTCTACAGAGTGCGCATTTTGGACTTGTTCCAAACTGGTCGATATGAATTCAAAAGCTATACGAATTATCTGCAAATATCATCTAAGAACACTTGAACATGTATTTCGTTTGCTAGATTGGTATCTACTGATCTCATTCAATATAAATACGTGCATACATATATGTAAGAATATATATATATATATATGTATATATATACATATGTACACATACATATAGTATTATATATATGCATATAAATATGTGTACATATATACATAGGTCATATATATATTTATATACACCCACACACACACACACACATATATATATATATATATATGTATATATATATATATATATATATATATATAT
Source organism: Euprymna scolopes (assembly GCF_053919585.1). NCBI lineage: Eukaryota > Metazoa > Mollusca > Cephalopoda > Sepiida > Sepiolidae > Euprymna > Euprymna scolopes. Next base: position 109,411,177 of record NC_136494.1, on the reverse strand, counting down.
ATATACTGGCATTGAGAGAGATGCTTATGTAGAAAAAGTCATTGTGAAAACACTTTTTTTTTGTCGATGTGCATGTGCGGGTTTTGCACATTTTAATATCTCAAATTTCGATAAATATTTTTACGTAAGAAATCCGACTCGGTCATTGGAATGGAGAGATCAACAAGTTAATTTTTATTTAACTAGCTGGCATTAACCTTTTTGGTGTTTTTGCTTTTATAGTCAGCATCTGAATTTGGAATTATGTAAATAAAGATGACTAGACCTATCGTAATTACAACCAGTAGAAGAGTATATACTAATTTTCAAAATTCAAATAAAATTTACAAAATGGAATATCGTGTATATTTATATTTGTTCCTAAAAGAACATCTTAACTTGGTCATAACTTCACATTATTATCACATACACTAAATAGTTGATTGGCATTACAATTTTTTAGTATAGCTCATAAATATATGTATTTCTGTTAAGTGTTGCATATTAAAATTAGTTATATTTCTGTTAGCAGTTAAATGTTTGGTCTTAAGAAGTTTACAACGTAACTTATACACAAATAATGCGAAAACCTATCTAAGCACACTCAGGTTTAAACAAGTTGATATTTAGAACGCAAATAAAGATTATCCATACTTTGCTCTCCCATAATGAAGAAAGAAAAAGGCAAGCATGTCTTTCGACTTGATAAAGGCGACTGTATAATGAAAACGATCGAGAAAAAGTGTAATATGATTTTCTAGAAACGTTAATGGACATGTATACATAAAACATGTGGTAACATCAATTCTATTGCATGGGAAGTTCGTACGAAAGTCGATGACGGTTCTGTATAGCTTGATTCTCATACAGGTGTTCTATTAAATTATTGACCAATGTATGATTGAATACTTCAACATATCGATAGCAAAAATATTTTGCGTTATAGAATTCTATGTGGGTACATTAAAAATGTACACACACATTACCTACTTATATAAATAAATTATATTCCTAATGAACCGCCCCCTTAAGTAAACACTCCATCAAATCTCCACACTAACGTAATGTACTTGCAATAACCCTTATCCCTGAGTGGCTTCCGGGCCTTGATAAGTGGTGATCACTGTGTGAAAAACAATATATATATATATATATATATATATATATATATATATATATATATGTAGTAATTTATAAAATATATATGGCGATTAAGCTACACTGAAGAAGAGATGGCATTCTGTATAACCAAGCAAATTACTTTGGTATGAAAATCTAATGGATGAGACATCAACTATTAATGGACTATAATGCAATGATTTTTGTAATTTATAGGAAAATGACATATTCTACATTTTCTAAGTTGTGAGTTATTAAATGTTTTCTTAAATATATTATAACAATTCACTAGGTTCATTTTGCAGAAGTTCATACACAGACATACATACAGCTATATATACATATTTTTAAAATAGTCTTATTAGCGTTATCTTTTTTATTATTACTATTCATTCTTTTGCTATTAATCAATACTATTATGTAAAAATCACTTTGTGTCTGTGTGTGAGTTTATTCCTCATACGTTCCCAAACCGCTAAGTCCATCTTTTGCAAATTTCACAGAAAATTGTTTTTATATCTCTGGCAGTGTTCTTAGATATGTTTTATACAGAAATTCGTCCGATAATTCGAAAAACCTGATTTAAAAGTAGTCTTTCTTTCTTATAGATAAAAGAAACATTTTACAGAGGAATATTTTAGATTGAACTAGCAAGGGAGATAAGACAATCTAAACAAATAATTACTCCTTAAGTAAACAGATATTTTGATAACTGGAAACATACCTACATAGTAGAGAATTTGGCTACTGATTAAATGATCCCGTGTCCCAGTCTGGCCATACCTTATCATTTTATTTAATTGTTTTTTATTATTATTAATGAGTTACATTTACGCATTTAAAACCGCCGCAAATCATTTAATTGTCCACATATTTTTTTAAAATATTAATTAGAAGGGAGTTTCAAGGGCATTCATTGTCAAGCCAAAATATAAGCTGCCGTGAGATTGTAAAGAAACACAGAAGGAATGTTATGAATTATATTATCATGTTTATTAATTTTATATTTTTATGAATTAGTCCACCGGAGAAATATTATTCCTCGTAATATGTAATATTAAATAGATTATTCATTCTATCATAATACATACGCAATCTGCTTAAACTACAATATCTTGTTTAAGCGTTTTGTAAGACTGAGAAACGCTGGGCGTCTAGCTAGTTATATTATAATGGCGTAGTTGTGTAGATATCCTCTTTGATAAAAGCAGCTTATAAGGTTTATTTTCGACACAGTGCGTTTGGTCGTTTTGCATTTATTTTGTTAATTTGAATTTAAAATTCTTTAATATCCTTATTGTGCACAAGTTGTCGTCAAAAACTAGAGATTCGCTTAAATGCTTAGATAATGTAATGTACTTGCAATAACCCTTATTCTTGAGTGGCTTCCGGGCCTTGATAAGTGGTGATCACTGTGTAAAAAAAAAGTTTATATATTAAAGCTCTATATTTTTAAACTAGAGTTATAACGTCCGGATATAACAATAACTTGAAATCATCATCATATTTTCTTTATTTATATATATATATATATATATATATATATATATATATATATATATATATATATTTTCTAGCATGGGTGCCCAGCGTTGCCCCAGTATTTGGAGGTGTATGTTGAGCCCAAAAAAAAGCTCAATTTTTTTAAAATTTTACCCGTATTATGACCACTGAAAGTGTCATTGTTTTGAGCTCAAATCAATTTATTAAGTTAGAGTCATGTTCAAGGAACCTATATCAAAAATGTCAAGTGTTTAGACTACAAAATTGTCGGAGGAGTTTGGTAGAGCTCTCAAAGGTCAAATTGTTGAACTTTGTACCATTTAATCGCCAAAATTCTGGTCGAAAACCGATCGCATCGATTATCCCAAATCTAAGTATCCTGTATATAAAATTTCGAGCCTGTATACTTAACATTGAGAGACTTATTGCGAAGGGAAATGTACACAAACAGACACACAGACAGAGAAACAGACAGACAGATACACAAGCACGTTCACTTTTATAGATGTATACTAGCATGGGTGGCCGACGTTGCCCGGTATTAGGAGGTGTATGTTGAGACATTTTTTTTTTAATTTTGACACATTATGACCTCTTAATATTTATTGACTGGGGCTTAAATCAAGTTATTAAGTTAGATCCATGTCCAAGGAAACTATATCTAAAATTTCAAGTGTTTAGACTCAAAATTGTCGGAGGAGTTGGGTAGAGTGCTTAAAGGTCAAATCGTTGAACTTTGACCATTTAATCGACAAATTTCTAGCCCACAACCGATCACATAGATAGTCCCAAATCTCAGTACCCTGTATATCAAAGTTTGAGTCTTTAGACTTTAAATTGACAGAGTTATTGCGTAGGGAAATGTACACACACAGACAGACAGATACACAGACAAACATATACAGATACGTTCACTTTTATAGATATACTAGCATTGGTGCTCGGAGGTGTATGTTGAGCAAACAAAAAAAGTCCATTTTTTTTAAACTTTGACCCCTATTATGACCTCTTAAAATTTATTGTTTTGGGCTCTAATCAAGTTATTAATTTAGAGTCATGTCCAAGGGACATATATCTAAAAGTGTTTAGACCCCAAATATTTGGAGGAGTTTGATAGAGTTCACAAAGATCAAATCGTTTAACTTCGACCATTTAGTCGACAAATTTCTGGCCGAAAACCGATCACATCGATTTTCCAAAATCTGAGTATTCCGTATATCAAATTTCGAGTCTGTAGACTAAATATTGACAGTTATTTCATAGGGAAATGTACGCACACGGACAGGAAGAGACACAGACAGATACACAGACACGTTCATTATATATATATATATATATATATATATATATATATAGATAGATAGATAGATAGATAGATATAGATATTTGGCAAAACTGGTAATTAGTAAAAACCTGAAGAGGGTGTTCAATACTACTGCAGAGCAAATATGGGTTTTACTTTTTTATTACCGTTTTATCTTTTTGGTTACATGTGTTTCAGATGTTGGGCCATGTTTACGATCCAACAGCTTCGTCAGACCTTACAGAAGTGGTTGTTAGTATTAGGAAGAATTGTTTTAGAAGAAATCCGAAAAAATGGGGTTGAGATAGGAGATAATAAGGGGGAGGGGGACGGGTATTGACAATATTTCAGTTTTGAAGGTTAAGATACATTAGATTGTATTGTGTGTGTAGCGGTAGCAGATTCAGGTAGGCGTTGGTGGAGACATATGGTTAGAGGGGGGTGTAGAGAGGATGGTAAAGAAAAAGGGAGGAGCTAAGGAGAGGAGGGGGAGTTTCAATTTTTAGGTTTTAAATTTTAACTGCCTTTTGCTTGTTCAGCATATCTGTATATATATATGGTTGCGATATTATGTTAGAAAAAAACGTGTATATAGAGAAAAACCCGTTTGAAAGACGCCTGGTCTCTTTGATGCTTATGACGATCATGATAATGACCACATAAATAAACAGAAGATCATGACCAAGGTCTGCCAATTGCATGTATCGTTTCTTCCGAACATGTATCGTTTTTAATTATGTGTTGTTTTATGTGTTCCTCATTATCAGCATCATAAACATCAAAGAGGTCAAGAGTCCATTTAACAGTTTTTCCTTATATGAACATTTTTAACAGAAGATCGCCACAATTAAAGTCAATTTTGAACCAGACTTACGAGTTGTCTCATGAATTTTATAAAAACTTAAACAGAAAATTACTATCATCCTTAATTGTAAGTACTATGGCACGAGCGTCACTCCTGTGGCCGTTCAGTGGCATTTTGGTACTGTGACTTTACTTTCAGTGGCTAGACCTGTATCTATTCTGAATCAGACACTGTCATGTACATTTAGTAGTGATGTAGAATTACTTCATTTACCTGGATTAAATACTTTGATTTTGCCGCCAGTCTGCTGGAAAAGTATGACATTTCCACAGAGGATTTGACTAATAGTTAATAAGGTTGACCTTTAAAACCCGTCAAACGCAGTTTAATCCTTTATCGCTGGAGGCTATATTTTAGAACGAGTGCATTTACACATTATGAAATTACTCGAGGTAGAAAATGTAATTTTCTATTTTAACATATAATGTTCTATTGTAACCCTCGTTTATTTTTACAATTTTACTTGCTTTTCTGCACATTTTAGCTAATCCAGCACTAAGTACTCTCGTTTATGTTTATTGATATTCTATTTCTTGAAATATTTACTTCACCTTTCGCCAAACATCTTATACTCTGATACATTTTTTCTGCTGTATTTACAGCCGAATTAAGCTCCTTACTATTGACTAGTACACGTTTGACCTAAAGGATAACTCTTTAAACAAGTATCATCTCGTAAATTTCTTTTACTTGTACTACAGGTATCCTAGCTGTAGTTACTGGACCTATATACAACACACTCGTTAATGCAGGGATGACTATGGAAGTTGACACATCTCTTCATAAAATAATTTATGGAACAATACTAAGAAAACATCCGATTGTCTTTGATAGTTTTACACCAAATAATTATAATATAAATACAGGTTTGCAACAAGGGTCGATCTTCCAATATTTACTATTCCTGGTAATAACCTCTGATATCTAAGATAAAATAGTGTCCGTTATTGGGGTATTTGCTGATGACACTATGCTTTAAAACAAATACAGGGGGAAATCAGTCAGCATATATGTAAGGCAACGGCTTCAACCTTAGACAAATACCTTTAGTCTGTAGTGAAATGTGTACGTAAATGAAGGGTAGCACTTAATGCTACCAAAACTAATCTTTGTTTTACAAATACAAGAAACCCTTTAAACTGGTTGCCATGACTATTAATACGCTACATGAAAGCTTTTCAAATAAACTACTCAGCCTAATATTCACAGGAAACCTGTTCGAGAAAAAAGAATACTTTGCTAAGGCCATTGCGAAAAAAGTTGAAAAAATAGTCAGATCTGAGAGAATATTATTTATAAAGCAATTATTCACGCGAAATGATACACTGTTGCTAAATATAAGCTGGTGCACGTATCCCTAGTCCCTCGTTCTTAAACAGGGTCGAAAAAGAGGTTCAACATAAAATAATGTACACTATCAACCACAAGCAAACCTCTGTCCTATCTCTGAAATGTTTCATCCTTGTTTCTGTTTTACAATTACTATAATAAAAAATGATCTGATGAACTGAAAACACTTGTAAACCTTTGACAAAGATACCCTCCGACTAACCTGACAAGCAGAAGAATCTTACCTCTACACCGTACAGATGCGTAAATGTCAGAAAACCTCTACTCTAATAGTTTCTTATCGCGGGTCCCAGCTTCCCTGATTTACAAACATACAGAAGTTCATGTGTAATGTTAACACACATTTTTCTGCTTAACTACACACATGGTGTCCCTGTAGTTTTAATCTTTCATGGTAATCGATTTAATCTAAGTGGCAATGTTTCTAAATATTAGTATTTTAATTTCCGGACGAGTAATGAAATTTTTTTTGTTTGTTTTTATACATTTTCTTGTTGGAGGTATAATCAGAAAAAATGTGGAAGAAAATAAAAAAAAAAAGTTATGGTAAAGTCTATCTTTTGTATCAATATTCCAAATTACGCTATGCAAATATATCGGATATATTAATTTAATATTTACTTGCCTTGCCTTTATTATTTCACTGTTTCCAGTCGTTTTCCATGGTGCTGGCATGTTTTCCAGGCTAATCCACAGTTATTTTACTCCATTGTGTCTTGCTTAATTTCTCCAATTGCTTAATATTGTGTGGATTCTGCTATATAACTTAAACCTGTAAAGTATCTCACAAATTATCATTACAATTCAAGTCAAGATACTGTTTGCTAATTGTGTGTACTAATACAATTATTTCAAATTTTCTTTCAGGTTTTGTGCTATGTCGTGTTAAAGCGCAAACGTCAAACCATGTCCTTAAGACGTTGCAGCTTTCTTAAGTTTCTTCTCTAGAATCTCTTTGTACATGCCACCAATTATTCTACTTATTACTAACTTGTAACTCACCAGCGCTCCCCTAAATCCTACTGTTCGGATGGTATTGTGCTTGTTGAAATCATACCATTGTTACGTCAAACGCTTGTTTATGTACTCCTTCCGTTCGTTTCATTCGACCAGCTTACTTCCCCCCCCCTAAATTGCTGTCATTTTCTCTAATAATGTTCGATAAATTAAACCGGGTTTTCTTTGCCTCTCAATAAATGAAGTTTGTTTGGTGATATTAAATAAAATCTTGTACGATAAAAAAAGTTCTACTAATGGTATCCTTACTCATATGAACTTCAGCATATAAAATATTTTAATCTCAGAAGAGGTGATGAATTTTTTGCGCACATTTTAGTAAATCAACCACTAAGTAATCACGTATATTTTTATTGATATTCTATTTATTGAAATGGTTCAGTTTTTTTGCCAAACATCTTATTCTCTGATACGATGTTCTGCTGTAATTAGAGTCAAATTAAGATCCTTGCTATTTACTGGTACACGTGTGACCTTAAAAGATTCTATAAAGCATATATTTGAATAACTCTTTATATTTTAGATAACTCTTCTGTTTTTGCCATTTTGAAATCGTTGAATTTCATAATACATTTAAAAAATTCAGATGATTAGTAACATTATTTTGAGAATAATATAACGACTAATTGGCCAGGGACAACATTCCAAAAATATCGAATACTTACATATTTAATGTTATTTAAAATACAAAGTTTCGATTGGAGATGTGACAAAATGCCATGCCTCCAATACTTTTGAATAGGGTAATTGAGAACTTTGATAAACATGTCAGATATACAAAGTATAATACACACACGTATATATATATATATATATATATATATATATATATATATATATATATATATATATATAATAGGACAACGAGAGTATGAAATGAAGACACGGAACAATATATTGGTGGATATAGAATGGATCATTTATTTAATAATGGAATACAGGCAAAATTTGGGGGATAGAAGGGACTCTTTATGCCAGGGCATTTCGAAGCCTAATGCTTCCCATCAGAAGAGTAGAGAAGGTGCTAGGTAGCATGGGGGGAAGATGCTGCATCTAGCGTAAGTTCATTAGGGACGAAATAGATCAAGAGGAATTATAGAATGTTCGGGGAAGCTTTATTGAATTTTAAATAAATAAGGACAAGCGTATTATATATAGTATGATATATAAGATTATATATGGTCTTTAACATTGTAACATTGCATTGAGATTCAGAGGTATATCTATTATGGTTTAATAGGGGGTGTATTGTTGCTGCGTGGTAATGTATTTTAACGGTTTGTGGGGTGTCTATTTTCTATGGAGTGGTTAATTTTGATTTTGATAAGTGCCACCTAAACGGCAAATGGCGGCTATAAATTCGCTTCTAATTTGGGGAGGGGGGTTAAAACTGAAAGGTAATATGCGGCAATATATATATATATATATATATATATATATATATATATATATAAAGTTTCTACTGTTATAATATAAGAGTATGATCATAAAGAGGCGGTCGGAGATTAGGGTGGCAATGACTCTGAGTGTGTTTAATTTGATGTAAAATGTTAAGTATATCTATTGATGTCGGAGTTGGGGAGTAAGAAAACCATTACTACTGATGAGAGTGGTAAAATATATCATATAATAGTATGATAATTATAATAGTCCGAAAGATAATAGTAATGAAGATTATAATAATAATAATAGTAGTAATAGTAATAATATAGCTGAAAATAAAATAGAAGTAAAATTGACGATAAAAATAAAGATGAAGTAAAGGCAAAATTAAAGGTAAACATTAAAAATAAACATTAAAGAAATATTTCCAATAGTTGTGGTATAAGTAAATTCCAAATTAATGTTAATAGTGATAATGGTCGCGGTTATGGTAGCAATGACGGGAATAATAACGGGGATAATAATAATAATAATAATAATAATAATAATAATAATAATAATAATAATAATAATAATAATAACAACAACAACAATTCTAATGATTATTATAATAATAATAATAATGATATAAATAATAATAATAATAATAGTAATAAAAACAAAGCAGTAATAATAATGATAATAATAAATGCAGTAGTAACAATGCTTCAACTACTAGCTCCACCATCACCACCACTACTACCGATAATAATAAAGAAAATACTGTTAATACTAATTATTAGGGGTACATAAAAGAAATGGATACAGGCAAGTGGGGAGGGTCAGAGTAGCAGGAAAGGGGTTGAGGAGTGAGGAGTCAGTTGTCCCGTTCAAAATAAAGAAAAGTAACGAATATATATATATATATATATATATATATATATATATATATATATATGATTAGTTTTTTTGGAAAAAGAATTCCAGCAGAGTGCTCAATTAAAAGGAAAATCCAAATTTTAAGAGCGTACTTATATTTTGTGTACAGAAAGTTGTTAGTTGAGACAGGTCATTGGTACCGTCGGTCTTAAATCTTAAATTTAAATAATTCAAAGTTGAAAATTAGGTATTACATTACCCGATATATATATATATATATATATATAGATATATATATAGATATAGATAGAAAAAAAAAAAAAAAAAAAAAAAGGGGGGGATTAAACAAAACGAGATTTGAACGTGGATTCGCGAGGTATATATACTTCACACTTCCGGTTATAAGATAGACGAATATTGGCTGAAGAGAGCTCGATAAGGATACCTTAAACGGGCCTTATTATCGGGCTTGAAACCGACGGTACCAATGACCTGTCTCAACTAACAACTTTCTGTACACAAAATATATATATATATATATATATATATATATATATATATATATATATATATATATATACTTATTCTTGCTCGTCCCTCGAAGTCGACGATGACCAAGGTATCAATCAGTTCGGCGTCGGGGGTTGGTGGGTCCTGAGATGGCGGATGAGGCCATCGCGTGCTCGTCAGTCTCTTGCACACTCTGGACACAAGAAGGCGGTATCGGCAGGCTGTGAACCGGCAGCTCTCTTCTTCCTCCTCTTGCGCTTCTGCTGGTCGTGTGTCATGCGTTGATCCTCTGCCCTGTCGGCTCCTAGGCTGATGGCGCAACGCCAGGCAGAACGTTCCGCAGCGCGACTCTCCGAAGACTGGGGGTTGATGTCAAAGTATTTGAGGGAGGTTCTCAGGCAGTCTTTATATCGTTTCTTTTGGCCTCCTGCAGTCAGCTTTCCCTTGCTGAGTTCCCCATAGAAAAGTTGTTTGGGGATTCGGCTGTCATGCATGCGATAGACATGGCCTGCCCACCGGAGCTGGGGTTTGCGGTTATGGCGGTGATGGTATGGAGCCCCGCGTGTCAGGAATTCTGTCTTGCCAGCGAATGTTGAGAAGATTAGTGAAGCATCTGTGGTGGAAGCAATTCAGCTATTTTTTATGTCTTTTATATGGCGTCCAAGTTTCACAGCCGTAGAGTAGGGTTGTCAGGACGACTGCTCGGTATACTGTCAGTTTGGTTGCGAGTGTAATGATGTGACGCGCAAGTGTGTAAGCTATAAGGTAGCGTCTTTGCTTACTCACCATCTCGCTCTCAGCAACTACCACTGGCTAGCCTGCGCGAAACGAGAAGCCAAGTGCGTAAGTATTCTCTTGCCAGTACACAGTCTATCCATTATCAAAACCTCTGCTGTGCCTTCTCGTGTTACCACACGGTAACTGGTTGTCATGTGACTCCAGGTTGAATCAGTAGAGGATCTCGGAACAGTAGGGAGTCCCAGAGGGACTGTGCTACGGCCCACCGACGTGTGGACATGCCCTGACACATTAACAATCCCTATCCCAGCCATGGGTCAAATGGCCTCACTGCCTTGTGAGAGCCATGGAAATGGATAAGGCTAGGGGAGCAACCCCGACAGAAACGACGGAGTGGAGCCCCGTAGGTGGTTGGACGGCATACTTGCCTCCCTCCGGCAGCTCCTGCACCCTTGTTCGTCCCCAGCCGTCTCTACTATGTCTTGCCGTTGGAATTGGGCGGGCCAGGACGAGAGAGTGAGGCCGATGCAGCGCAAGTCACCCTCACTATAATCCAAATCCAGCGCAAGTCAGCGTGTCAAACATTGCGTCCACATCATGTGGCGATGGGCGAGCGGCAAAGTAGCAGGCGTGGAAATCACTGGGAGCTGTAGCTGCAAACCTGCACACAGGCGGCCCAGAAACTGGCCCAGAAACTGGTCGTACAGTCCTTTTCAGGATCACTCTGCTCGCCTCCATGGCATGAGGACGGGGCGATAAAAGGAGCCCTAAATATAGCTGTTTCACCATCACCCCTGGCCAGCATACCGCGGCTGGCAGGGTTTCCCTCACAGCGATCGAGACATTAGAAAGAAAGGGTTGGTGCTTACTTTAGCATCATGGAATGTTCGTACTTTGCTCGCAACACTAGAGCTGACCGACCCGAGAGAAGAACTGCTCTTGTAGCAAGGGAGCTTGCCCGCTATAAGGTAGACATCGCAGCCCTCAGTGAGACTCGCCTCTCAGACAAGGGTCAACTGACAGAGCCAGGTGGCGGCTACGCCTTTTTCTGGAGTGGACGCAGCAGCTAGTAGCGCAGAGGGGCTGGCGTGGGCTTCGCCATCAAGACTGAGCACTTGAGGAAGCTGGTCGGCATCCCAGACGGCATCAATGACCGGCTGATGAAGATGCAACTCCCGCCTAGCAAGGGAAGAACCGCCACACTGATCAGCGTCTACGCACCAAACATGACTAACCCTAAAGATACCAAGGACCAGTTCTATGAAGATCTGGAAAGCCTCATCTCCGCTGCTCTGCAGAGAGAGAAGCTCATCTTCCTTGGCGACTTCAATGCCAACGTTGGCACGGACCATTCAACTTGGGACCAGATCCTTGGCCACCATGGAGTGGACAAGTGCAATAGCAACGGTCTACGGCTGCTCAGCCTCTGCGCTGCACACGACCTTTCCATCACCAACACCATGTTCCGCCTACCCACCCCTAGCAAGACGTCGTGGATGCACCCACGCTCCCACCACTGGCATCTGATCGACTACGTCATCATCAGGGCAAGGGTCAGGAGAGATGTAAGGTTGACCAAGGCTGTGTGTGGTGCCGACTGTTGGACAGACCACAGCCTGATCCTATCCAACATGTGCCTCTACATCCAACCCAAGAGGCGGCCTCAGGGCCAGAAAGTCACAAAGCAC
>NC_136494.1:109331364-109393864 GCF_053919585.1 Euprymna scolopes | reverse complement strand
CTCAGGGATAAGGGTTATTGCAAGTACATTACGTTAGTGTGGATATTTGATGAAGTGTTTACTGAAGGGGGCGGTTCATAGGAATTTGTTCACATTGGACTTGAACACATCCAAGTTATAGTCCGGTGGGAAGCAGGCAGACGGAAAGAGTTCCACAGGCGTGCAGTTCTAAGAAAGAAGCTTTCTTCATGGAATACGCGTTTTGATTTAGGCACAGATAAAGGGTGGGGAAAATTTTTCACAGTGGATTCGGCTAGACGGGTGTTTTTCGTGAAATATTGGGGAGGGGGGACCAGAGATTGGAGTTCAAACGAGCACCTGCCATGGAAATAACGATAAAACAAGATAGGCTCGCAACGTCTCTTCTGTGGGAGAGAGGTTGCAGGGTAGAGATAAGGGCATCCCCCACTAAGCCACAAAGTCTATTTTTTACTCTTTCAAGGCAGGATAGGCTGTTTTTAGCAACTCCTGCCATGATATGGCAACAGTATTCCATCCTTGGACGTACTTGGCTTTTATATAGATAGAGAATCGCATCAGTAGTGAGATATCTTCTGGAGCGGTAGAAGGATCCCACTATCTTTCTAGCGACCTTGGCAACAGACTTTTTGTACGTGTTCCATTTCAGATCAGGAGTAAAGGTCAAACCCAGAAGCTTGTCAAAACACGGGGCCCCACCCAGACGAGAGCCATCCATCACAATTGATGCCAGCTGGGAGCGTTGATGATGTAAGGATAGGAGTTTGGTTTTGGATGCATCAAAGGTAACCAGCCACATCTTCCCCCACTGAAACACACGCGCTCGAGATCGAGAAAATGCCATATTCCGAATATATAGGATATATTATATATCGGCTTATTTGTTGCATTCCAATAATCACGTAAATATATCCAATAATGGAATTTTGTATTGAATTCATTCCTAATCTATTTAACCGATCATTATGAATTTAAATTATGTGTATATGTCTGTATATGTGTATGTATTTGATTCGCTCCTAAATTAATGAACCGATCATTATTAATTTTAATGGTGTGTATATAATTATATAATTCTTGCATTGGATCCACTCCCAAACTAATTAACCGATCCTTATTAATGTTATTCGTGTATATATGTCTGTATATTTGTAGCATTGGCTTCACTCCTTAACTAATGAACAGATCATTATTAATTTTAAGGATGTGCATGTGATTATGTATTGCTATTATTGGAGTCACTCCTTAACTAATTAACCGATCATTATGAATTTTTATTATGTGTGTACGTTTATATATTTCTACGTATTAGATTAACTCCTAAACTAATTAACCGATCATTATTAATTTTAATTATGTGTATATGATTATATCTTTTTCTGTCTTGGATCAACTCCCAAACTAATTAACTGATAATTATGAATTATATGTAAAATATATGTTTGTATATGTCTATAGATGTCATATTCTAAAAATCACATACAATTTTCACTTACTTTGTTAATGTATTTATGTGTACAAGGAATTCTATCCAAGTAATAAGGTACATGTACAGCATAGTACTCATATGAAAAACTTATGTAAAATCATCGAGTAGTTTCATGTTTATATTAGAAATAACATACGTGCACAGTATCCTACCCAAGAAATAAGGTACTTTTGCAGTATAGTACTCACATGAAAAAGAAAAAAAAGAATATCTTACCTGTGACGTACATAAGTTATTAAAACTGTAAATCCGGTTTTATATTCGAGTAGTATGAGTTACATCTAAAAAAATTATGTACTTCTTCACTATAGCACCCAGCTAAAAAATATTCTTACTCCCTGATGTGCAAAACATTTAGCACAACAGAAAATTTCATCAATGCATTGAGTTCTTTTTTTTATAAATTAGAAAAAGGTACTTGTACAATATCTTACTCAAGAAATAATGTACTTGTGCAGTATACTACCCATGTGAAAAACTAAGGACATTTTACTTGCGACGTCATGTAATATATTCGAGGAGTATGGCATATATATAAGAAATAAGGTGCTTCGTTAGTATAGCACTCTGGTGTAAAAACAAACAGCCTCTCACCTGTGGCATACAGAAAAGATAGCACAACAGACAATTATGTAAAATTATCGAGTAGTTTTATCTATAACTTAGATATGTCGTATTTGTATATTATCCTACCCAAGAAATAAGGTACTGGTGCAGTAAAATACTCATATGAAAAAACAAATAAAATCCTACCTCTGACGTGCATAAAAGTTATTAAAACAAAAAATCATGTAATATATTCAGATAGTATGATTTTTGAATGAGAAATAGGTTCTTCTAATATATAGCACTCTGATGTAAAAACAAAAACTCTTACCTGTGACATACAGAAAAGTTTGCACAACAGAAAATTATGTAAATTATTTTAAAGATGTGTTGTACATTACCCGCCCTAGGCAAAGAATTTTTTTCATATATGTGGTGTAAATTTCCTGTTCTAGGGACGTACACTTATCTCGTACATATAATATCCGTCCTAGGATAGGTAAAATATTATTTTGTACAAGATGGCAAATGACACATATACATGCAAAATCCATCTATCCTAAGAATAACAGACATGTTCAAAATTGTTCTCATACGGTCCCGAGCAACGCCGGGTCGCCTTGGTAGTATAAATACTAGTAAAGCAAATAACACACGCTAATAATGATAGGAAAAAGTGCTGTACTTTTTTTTGATAATAATGGTTCCATATAGCAAAGTTGGTTTATCTGTGAGTGGTTATTAAAATGTTAATATATTTATACAGTGCGGAACTGGCTGAATATATTTGCAAAAAAGTAGCCAAGCACGAGAGCTTTTATACAAAATACGGTACGGGAGAATGTATGTTTATTTTTAATTTGTCACCTTAAATTCTACTAACTTTCGACTTACAAAATCCAAGTAATATACGAGTATTTAAAATATTAAATTGAGGATTAAATCGTCCACATGTTTAAACAAAGTAAATAACTCTTTCATTGTAAAGTGGATCCATTTAAATTATAAAGACAAGTATGGAATATACTATTTGTTTGAACAGGTCAGTGAATAATGTAGCAATATTTTCTCCATTAACAACGCTTGCGTCTGTTATTCTTTTATCCAATAGGATCAGAATAGTAACATCTAATCTGTTTAGGTTTTCCTGCTTCGCTCTATGCATATCCATATTTGGAAGATAACAATCATTGCTAATTATATACTTTCCATTGACCTTTGAACGCCAATGTAACAAAATGTAGTAAGCAAAAATCAGGAACAAAGATAGGAAATAGTCAGTTTCGCCCTGCACCGCCCACCTCTAAAAAGGAGTGATTTCTTGGTTGTAATGACTGTAGAGAAAGAAGAAGGGGACAGAAAAAAGCAGGAAAAAAACTCTCTACTCGCAGATTCCTGATTCGTCACAAAGAACAATCCAACCGTCAGAACCATCTCTACACAATCTGCAGGACACTGCCTGACTGCTTCCCAGCATCCTGCCTTTATAGTGGCCGGGAATTATATATTTGTATAATCGTGCGAGAGCACACACGATTCTGCATGAATTGCATGGGGTCGACGCAAATAAAAACCCATGGAACTGTCTTCAACTCTCTTCCTCTCTTCCCGCAACAAAACAAGAGGTATCCGAGATAAGCTCTTTATTTCACCCCATTTTAGTTATTGTCAATTCCGTTACATTCCACCCTGATCTAATGATCACAAAGATGGAAGTCTGATGGCGTGCGTTTTTGTCTGGTACTCCTTCGTCGAGGGAAGAGGGGTGGTCCTTCTTACGCTTCTTCAGAATGTGCATTATATGGTTCAAAATCCTCTCTGTCGTCCTCACTGTCCTTCCAGAAGACATCGTACTGTCCGAGTCCTCAACTTCCTCCGATGTAACAACAAAATGGCGAGGGCACAGATCGTTCACGTGGCGAGGCAAACCATCCCTCAAAATGGATTGATTACTTTAGTCAACTCACCCTTGTCGAACCTCGTGGTACATCGACTTTGCGGTCTTTTGACTCACACGCGATCTTCAACCTGGTAAGAGCTGTTCTTGGGGTTTGGGGATGCAGTTGCGAGATTGGCCTCCTTTACTCGAACTTCGTATCGATAAATCCTGTTGGCAGGAGTAGTGAAAGGAGATACGTCGTCTCTGGGTGTGATGTTATACCAGTAGACAGCTTCCTGTATGGGGCAGCGCATTCTAGCTGCTATTCGTTTCACTGTACGGTGACATCGCCCCGCTATGCCATTCCCGGCGGGAGCGTATGTACAACGGAATCGCAAGTGAACTCCCCATTTATGGGCAAATACTTGGAACGCGTTGCTGCAGAAAGCCGTGTCATTGTCTAAAAGGATTTCATGCGGCGAGCGACGTTCGAGGAACACTGCTTCTAGCTGATGAATCACGCTTGCAGAGTCCTGCCTCACCAATTTCCTCCAAATTGAGAAACGCGATGGACCACAATCTGTAAGAGTTAAAAAATGGAAGGTGCCATATTGCGTGATATCCATTCTAATTCTCTGCCAGTTCTCGTTCACATCCACCTTTCCCTTTTCCCACTTGACCGGCGTTGGGTCAATGACTGACATTCCGCACATTTCCGTATGACCGTTTTAACGGTTGCTTTTGTCATGGTTGAGCAACTTTTCCTGACAAAGTACGTAGTGCGGCACACCCCCCGATGTCCACTACCTTTGTGAATAGCCTTGATTTGACTCTAATCCATATTTCGTGCTGATGGAACCAGCGTCACGTCCACTGTCAGACCTTACTCTTTACGAGCTCCTTGAAAGTGCTTATTCGCCTCCTAATAAGCATGTGGCTTGCTGCTTCGATGCGTACTCGCGCCTTTCCAGTTAGTGTGTCTGAGGCATAAAGGTATACGCAGACAGAAGCTGTCTTTATGTGTAGCACCTAGCCCTCCCACTGAAGAGCCAAATTGATGCCTTTCAATACAATGTCCAGTTCAGCTAATTTGATGTGTTGAAAGTCATCTTCAGTCGCAACTAACATGCGTCTTCCAACACAGTTTCACGCGAATCCAAGGCTGCACCAATTGCTAGGGAGCTAGCGTCCGCCCATACATTCAGCTCTTTGCCGTCAACAATCCAATTTCTCGGGGCCGGATCGTCCTGCTGCACAGATTCTAAGGTCTCGAAAATCATAGGATGCAGTACGGCGTTTCTCACTTCATCATCCCATCCCTTTGTTACCGAACTTACATTCCTTCTGAGTATTGGACAACCCACATGAAACCAATCGTACACCGGAATGTACCCGACAAGTCGACCACATGTAGAACATTGTTTGTCGCGTAACAATACTGGGAACCTCTGAAATTGTATTTCCTCGCTTCCACCGAAGTTTACTACGTTCCATCTCGACCGCCAATCCCAGCACCCGTGCATCGTACTTCAACCACTCCAGGTTCTTGCACTCCAATCCGAACTGCGCTAGGTGTTTTCTTACACGCATCGCGGGCACTACGTCTTCATTGACAAAAATGTCATCAATGTAAGCAGATGCTGCGCGGTCTAAAACTTCTTCCTGTGATAATACTTCGCTGACAATTGTGAACACCAAACGGGTCAGAAAGTATTTTTCCCGTCGATTTCCACAGGCTTGTATGACCACAGTGTCTCATGGACCCGTAATTGTAGGTATTTTCTCCTGAGGTCCACTAGAGACACGTTAACACCTTTTTGTATCCATTTGCGCAGCTTAGTCGCACAAACATCTGCGTTGCCCGTAAATGCATGTACATGATGATTCAAGTCCCGGAAGTCCATCACTGGGCGC
This sequence comes from Euprymna scolopes, assembly GCF_053919585.1. NCBI lineage: Eukaryota > Metazoa > Mollusca > Cephalopoda > Sepiida > Sepiolidae > Euprymna > Euprymna scolopes. Next base: position 109,388,057 of record NC_136494.1, on the reverse strand, counting down.
ATTGTGGCATTGTTCTGCTGTATCACATCCATCAGGGTAATTAAACCTTTAGGGGCTCCCGATGTATCCTCTGGGTACGGCACGAGCCAACCATTATCTATTGAGATGCCAGGCACTTGCGTGTATTCCTCACATATTTTTGCCAGCAGTGGATATTCTGACACTGGATTGTGTAGCCTTTAAGGGGAGGGGGTGTCCTCAAACACCTTCCACGATGCGGTACACGTTCGGCTTTGATGGCCAACCCTGGCTGAGAAATGGCTGCGCATGTGATATTTTTTCCTGTCGCCCAACCGCACTGATCCCGTAGGCTCGACAACGGCATATTCAAGAGCTTTTATGGCATCGAAGTAAGTAAAACCCCAGCGGTTTGCCACGCACCACCAACACATCAATCTAGCAGACATACTTTCATCAGTGGATATAGAAACCGCTCCAACACCACAGCACCCAGCATCCCGCATCCCAATCGTTTCGACATTCACGTTTGTTTTTCTCCAAAATCGGCAATCGTCCTAAAACATCCTGTGTAAATAAGCGCCAAACATCGCGAGCCGTACACATGTCACAGGGAGCGTCGTGTTCGCATTTTAGTGGAGAAGAAGACTGGCGCTTATGCGTCCTCCCCGTTGTTTGTTTCCCGAGCAGTTCCAAGCCCAGTGTCCGCTCTCATTGCACAGGTAAAAGCGTGTTCCGCGTCTTCGACCGTCCTTCGTAAGGTGCCCTTTAACATTGCATTTAAAACAAGTCATACATACAGGAATATTCTTGACCTGTTGTCGTCGGGTGAGCATGTAGCTGCAACCACGCCTTGATTTTGTTCCCCAGTCGCCGTGAAAAGTCTCGCTCTCGACATTAGCTCCCCAATTGTCAGAGATTCGATGTTCGGCGCCTGTGTAAGAGCAATTGAGATGGCGTCCAGGAACCCAGTGACGAAAGTCAATTTCGTGAGTCTCTCTAGGCCATCTCCTGTGAACCCGACCAATCCAACCAACTGCCTGATTTTGTTGGCGTAAACATCCATACCTTCGCCAGCCCATCTGAACATAGTAATTTTTTTCTGTATGCTGCGAATGCGTCGTCTGTAAATGCATCTTTTAATCGGACCTCAATCTGGTCTATCTTATTTTGATCGTCCTCCCCCATTTCCATGTATAGGGTCAGTGCATAACCTTCCAGATATAAAGGTAGCAGACACGCTATATCATCCACCTGCTAAAGGTGTGCGACAGGTCTCACTTTTTCCAGCCAAGCTACAGCATCTTCCTCGGCAGAGAACGGCTTCATGATATAACTGCTTATCCGCACCTTCGCCATAGTCGAGCCAAAATAGCTTGTAACAAAATGTAGTAAGCAAAAATCAGGAACAAAGATAGGAAATATTTAGTTTCGCCCTGCACCGCCCACCTCTAGAAGAGAGGGAGTTTTGGGCTGTAATGACCGTAGAGAAAGAAGAAGAAGGAAACAGAAAAAAGGCAGAAAACCCGCTTCTCCCATATTCGTATTTCGTCACAAAGAACAATCTAACCGCCAGAACCACCTACCCACAATCTGCAGGGCACTGCCTTACTGCTTCCCTGCGTCTTGTCTTTATAACGGCCGGGAATTATATATTTGTATAATCGCACGAGAGCACACGGGATTTTGTGAGAATTGCATGGGGTCGACACAAATAAAACCCATGAACACCATCTTGGAACTCTCTTCCACTTCCGAGTTAGTGCTACCATCCAATTCATCTCTTCAATGGACCATGTGCCTGGCAGCATAGTACAAATGTCGGTAGTCCTGTATAAGTTGATCGGGATTCTCGGGAATTCCCCTCAAGCATGGATCAGCGAGATCGGAAATTATCGCTTTCAGCCAAGCGTTGTTCAAATGTGTAAACGCTAAATTGACTTTTTTATTTTTATTTACATCACCGACAGGGAGGAATTTTTTGTGACCGTACTAAATCGCAACGCCGAACCCCTCCTTCCGAAAATAAACAAGTACATTTTGTTGGGGACCATAGTCCTATATCCGACTGTTGGAAAGTCTATCACAAAGTAGAAGGGGAAAGATTCCACCAACTTTTTTTTACATAGGCATAACCACTTATCAAGGTCCACATACCACTCGAGGATAAGGTTTAAAAGGGTACAGTAGTCAGTTGGACAATAAAGTAATCGTTATTAATGGAAATTCGATAAATTTTTTAACAAGTGGAATGGCTCATCAAGAACTTGTTTACGTTGGACTTGAAGACAACCATATAATAGTCAGCTGGAAAGCAGGGAAACGGAAGACAATTCCACAGGCGTGCAGTTCTAAGAAAGAAGCTTTGTTCATGGAATCTTCGTTTACATCCTGACAGTGAATCATAAGTATGCATTTTGTAGACCCCGCAACGAAGGCAACAACGAACCACGTTGAGAATATCTGGGAAGGAAGAAAAACAGCGAAACAATAAAAAAATGAGGGGCCAACTGGGATCTTCTGGGTACATATTTACTTGAGTTTATGTGGAGATAAAAATTCGGAAACGACCTTTTGTCGCCATTATTAATCACATTTCCGAAAGCTTCACGGTTCTTGAAGAGTTTTCTGCCATTCCCTCGTTCCACAATCCTTTCAATTCTGTTTTTTTCCATTAAGACTATTTTCTTCCTTTATCCTCCAGTACTATAGGTTTAAAATACAAACTATACTGTGACAAAATTCGAAATATTTGTGCACTGTTGTGTCCCTGATTATATTCTATTCTTATAATCTGTTGTCAGTCTTCCATTCTAGACAGCAAACAAGCACACGCTACAACTGAACAATAAATAATAATATTTATGTATTTATTTATTTATGAATGAACATGCGCTTATCTCGTCACACAAACGCTAGCTAGTAATAATTGCCTTCTTTTTTAGTAATAAGTCAAGGATTTTTAAAGTGATTAGCGAGAGTGAGCAGGGAAATTAAAATTTACATCTTCGCCACGGCTGAAAGTAAAAATAACTCATCTGAAATTAAAGGTCAAACGTAATTACTTTTTCCCATTAGCCTGTATGGAAATATAGTAATTTTCTACGAAAAATAAAATTACCGAATGTGATTGTCATCACTAGCGATAGATAATACGTCTTTTGCTGATTTTACGAACATCATTCCTTAATATATATGTGTGTGTGTGTGTGTGTGTGTGTGTGTGTGTGTGTGTGTGTGTGTGTGTGTGTGTGTGTGGTTAAGATTAACTTAGAAATGTAAAAGGACTAGCTGTTAAAACCGAAAAAGAAAAAGGCAGGTTATTCTAGTATAAAGTATAATAAATGTATAACTTAAAATACTGCATTAAGATTTTTAAAATACTGCAGCATTAAGATATTTTTTAATTCAATTTAACATTATATATAAATTCTTAATGCTGCAATATTTTAAGTTAAAATTTATTATACTTTTTGTAGAATATTTCGTCTTTTCCTTTTCCAGTTTTAACAAGTAGTAATTTTACTTTTCTAAGTTTAATCTTAACCATATTACTTTTGATGTTCACATTTTTCTATCATATCCGTGATTTTTTCAGGCTTTGTTTTGTAATAATATTTTCTTTTTTGTATTCAATAATATGCGCATAGTCAACAATTACGAACTTCTATTGTTGGTTAAATAAAATAATCAAATAAAAGCCGCACTAAAGTAAATAAACAGAAATTATAGGAAAAAATAAAGAAACAGAACTAATGTGCGAAGTCGTGATCGAAATATTATCAGCTCTAGAAAGGCAAAAGTTATACTTTTGTTAACTCTCTCTATATAACCCAAATATTCTCGCTATTTTTATGAAGGTGTTGACGAAGAATTTGCTATGGAAATCAACAGCCAATCAGAAGAAAAATCTCTAAAAGGCCAAAGTAGAAAAGGTTACTGTAGTAACCAAATACCAATCAGAAAAACACCGCATCTCACGTTATTTACTACTTGTGAGGAATTTTGATTACCAGTAATTTTATTATAACTTAATGAACGAAAGAGTATTTTTTATTTCAAAATATTGTTATGAACAGTAAAAATTGTTTAAAATTTGGTCACAATATGAGTAGGCGGTGAAGCCTTAAAGCAGTTCTAAATGAGTAAAACTTACTCTTTACCCTTAACCATATATTCAAACACTAACTTGCTTGAATTATATATATATATATATACATATATATATATAAAATATCATAAACTTATCCACTTACTTATTAAGTATTTCCTTTTCAGATTAAATATGTTTTTAACTCTATTTCAAAGTGTTTGTATCATGTTTTATTAGATATTGGCTCTTATACACACACACACACACACACACACATATATATATATATATATATATATATATATATATATATATATATATATATATATATATATATATATAATCAGGCCGCCTGGCATTGATTAGTCGTAAAATACGATTAAACATGATATTTTGATTAATGCAGATTGGACCCAATATATAGTAATGATTTTTAAAATTTCTTTTTTAAATTACTCGGGCGCCACCACCGCTTATAGCTTACGATTTACTTTTCGCGTTGACGTTAATGTTTGAGCTATTAAGACATGTTTGCTGCAAGGTTTAAAATAACAGCATCAATGAATAGCTATTACCTTACGCACGCATATTCCTAATGACTTTTTTCGACCCTACACCTGGCCAATTCGATTTTAAAGAAATTCACATCTTCCACTAAGTCCAACCGATACTCCCTGATTTACTCCAAATATAAAATTTTGCATGTGTGTGAATACCCTATATATTAAGTTACATGTCTGTAGACCAAAAGCTGACAAAGGAGTTTGGTAGGTAACATTTTAAACACACACACGCACACACACACACATATATATATATATATATACGCATACATAAATATATATATATATATATATATATATATATATATAGAGAGAGAGAGAGAGAGAGAGAGAAACGGGTGTGTGTTTACTATAAGATTTTTACGCAAATATAAATCATGTAGAATATATGTATGAATATAATTACAGGGAATTGTTAACTAAGGATGATCACCCAATCAGAAAACCGAAAACTAATAGGGAATTAATTAAAAATTTAATGTTTAAAGGGCATGCAAATTAGTTAGATTCTCTGCATATAACTGCAATTTCACAACCCATACATAACAAAGTTGTATTTTCTTTGCAAATAATTAGAAAAGAGGGTTCTTCATAAGAATATAAATTCTTACAAAGCAATATATATATATATATATATATATATATATATATATATATATATGATTATATAATTTCAAAATCTTTGTAGCATTATACTTTTGGGTATATCGATAAAAACTCTGAATACAATAAGTCATGCGTGTACACTCTTTACATTTTCATATCCGTACGTTTCATTGGATATATTAATTAGTAAACGCTAGGAAATAAATCACAAATATTACAATGCAAACTAATTTAAGATCCTACATATTACTGTCCTCTAGAGCTTGCCTTCTATATGCAAATGTCAAAAGGAATAAAACCTCGATTATTCTTCCTAACTGTATGTTTCATCTTAGTTCAAAGAAAAATGAACACTTCTCCTATTCCTCTGGGTGTCTATTCGATTATATCAATTCATGTATTAGTGAGCGAATTCGATTGGCTTATATATATTTGAACTGAATAGAGTAAATCAGCCTTAGAACAAAAACGAATGAATAGTACGGAATAATTTGGATTCTTCAATCGAAGCTAAATGAAAGATTTTATTTGAAACGGAACAAATTTTGAGCTTAAAAGCATCTTTTAAATTATTGCACAAAGTTGAGCGTGCTGTCTCGTTACTATCGCTTCTCTTGTGTTGCCTTTTCGTCCTTACACTAAGTGATCGACTTATTGACAAAGGGAGACATATTGATATCTTCTGGATATGAATATATGTATCGTCGGCTGCTTAATGATTTTGAATCGATATTTTTATACTCTTTACAAACAGAAGGACGAGAATATGAAATAAAAAAGAAAAAGAGAAGAGATTTTTTTAAACAATGTAAGCAACTATTATTTTCTTAACTCATATGGTGGGAATTTTGTATTTCGTCTTTATTATACGCATTCCTTGTGAATGTGGCAAGAGAAGGTAAAACGATTGACAGCGAGACCGCTATCTGCCGCTGCCAATCCATACCAATGATCTATATGCAACCTTGTTTGCAGGTCTCTTACTGGACTAAAAAGTCATCAGAGGTAAAAACATAAATGAATTTAAAAATTTGGGCTGTCGGAACATCATATATATATATATATATATATATATATATATATATATATATATATATTACAACGTAGTCACCACTTATCAAGGCCCGGAAGCCACTCGGGGATAAGGGTTATTGTGTGTACAGTACGTTAGTTTTGGATATCTGATAAAGTGTCTTACTTAAGGAGGCTGTTCATCAGAAATTTGTTCACATTGGACTTGAAGACATCCAGGTTGTAGACAGGTGGGAAACAGGCAACTGGAACAGAGTTCCACAGGCGTGCACTTCTAGGAAAGAAGCTCTGTTCATGGAATCTTCCTTTTGATTTTAACACAGATAAGGAGTGGGGAAAATTTTTGACAGTGATTTCAGCTAGACGGGTGTTTTTCGTGAAAGATTGGCGAGGGGGTACTAGAGATTAGAGTTCACACGAGCACCTGCCATGGTAGTGAAGATAAAACAAAGACAGGCTCGTAACATCTCTCATGTAGGAGAGAGGTTGCAGGGAAGAGAAAAGGGCATCACACACTAGACCTCGAAGCCTATTTTGTACTCTGTCAAGGCAGGATAGGCTGTTTTAGCAGCTCCTGCCCAGATGTGGCAGCAGTACTCTATCCTTGGACGTACTTGGCTTTTATACAGATAGAGAATTGCATCAGGGGTGAGATATCTTCTGGAGCGGTAGAAGGATCCTACCATTTTTCGGGCGATCTTGGCAACAGACTTGATGTACGTATTCCATTTCAGGTCAGGGGTAAAAGTCAGGCCCAGAATCTTATCAAAACATGGACCTATATATATATATATATATATATATATATATATATATATATATATATATATATATATATATATATATCAGTATGCGTATGTGTGTGTGTTCTTGCCCATGAATATTTTATTGATAAACTCTTAAACTTCTAATAACAAAATACTGGAATTAATACGAAAAATAATTATAGACCAAGGATGGTAAAATAATGCGTGGAGACATATCGTCAGTTTTAGATTTGTATCAACCTGTCGACATATTTTTACTTTTTATTGTGCATATCCAAATTAACTTCTTTTCTTCAAGTCGTTTGATGTTGAAGCTTTCTACCTATCTATAAGTAACTAATTTAGTAATATACGCGGCTAGAGCGGTAAATGATTTGGTTACAATTTTAGTTTATAGACGTCAAGTGATGTTTTAACTTTTGAAATCAGTACCATATATTAAGTACTATATAATATCCAATAGCGAATTAGATTTGCAATAATAAATACAATAGTAGCATGAATTAAGATGTATTTAAGACAATTTTAAGAGCGGCAAGATCCGGGCCCCTTGCTGCTTTATAATAAACATGGAGCGAGAAAATGAGAGGAGATAATACACATGACCGACAAAGAATAAATTAATACATGTGGTCTTTTTTTAAACAGACGTGATGATACATAGTAAAATAGACCAAAATCTGTTGTTTTTTTTAAATAAATATTTCATCAACGATTGATTTTAATCATTCCTTACTTTATTACACAAAATTTCATGCACTAATTATAAGTTTCTCTTGATTTCTGCTCGAAATTATTTCTTCTGGTAATCTCCAACGATTTCACATACATGAAATTATTTTGAATATTTTAAAATGTATTTCACACACACAAACAGGGACAAATAGCTTTTTGGAGAGGCGAATCTAGGAATTTAATTTCATAAGAACTCAGACTTTTAGTTGGAGGAAGTTACACAGTCTTTGTGTGTATGATTGATCGATCTTTTAGATTTTCATGTTTTGGCGTGGTTTGTTATTATGTTTTTATATATACTTTTGTGTAATTTTAAATAATTCATCTTAATATAAACTTAACTTGACTTTAGTTCAATCACAGTTTATATATATATATATATATATATATATATATATATATATATATATATATATATATACATACATTGGCGCCCAAATGAAAGCCCGCACTTTCCATTATTTTAAAACCGCAAATTAATCTTAATTGAATGTTTCTGTTTAAACAAACTATACCTTATTTGTATTCGCTTTTTATTCCTCTTTATTTTTATCTGTGCATATTTGGCTTTTAATTGAAATATCCTTGTGTCCACGTAAATTTGAAAAAAATTACTTCAAATCGAAAAGGCAAAAAAAATACAACAGAAACGAATAAGCTCAAAACAGCTTAATATCTCATGTTTAAGGCAACAAAACATATCTTATCGTAATTGTTGTTATTCCAGGTTATACAACCCAAAAATTAGTTTATATGCCTCGAGTCTCTCTAAGTGGTTGTCATGATCTCATTAATCACCACTTCTCCGGTTTAACCAATCGAGAAATCGGCCGCAGATTGAAATGTGATAAGAAAACGTACTAAAGCACCGGCAGTGTCTGTGATGCCCCTAAATTTGGTCGTCCTAGATGTACTTCTTACATGAAGGACAATACTATCAAGATAAGATCTGCAGCCTCAGAACAGATTTGGAACGGCTTTGCAAATCTAACAACAGTGCAATCTTTTTAAAAATTGCCCCTTTTCTACAGATAAGAACAAATTGAAGGAATTTTATTAGCGAGAATGTGTTGCAAGATGAAAATAAATTAAAAAAGCACAAATAATATTTTGGGAAGATTTTTCGCGGCATTTTAAAATAAGTAGCAAGATATACCTTTTTTATTATACAATTAATAATTCATTATAAAGGTATATTTTGCTACTTATTTTAAAATGCCGCGAAAAATCTTCCCAAAATATTATTTGTGCTTTTTGCAATGAATGAAACACATCGAGTATAATTCAATTTAACCATTTACTTTGAAAATAAGAGATGCAATATTGCAACACTATTCTAAGAATAAATGCATCAAGTATTTTGGGAGTCAGTAAATTATAGAAATTTGTTTAAACTAGCTTCAGAGTTTACTATGTACTTTGAATCAAAGTATATCTTATATATTAAAAATTAAATGTTTCTAAGCTTTTTTACATCCAATATGTTTATTAATTGAGATTAGATCAACTTTTCCATAACCACCAATATTTATAGTTTTATAACAAATTGATTCATAAAAATAAGTTAAACTTTTAAAATCCTATTTTTAAAAATAATTTGGTAAAAAAAGGCTAGATTAAAGCACTTTGAATAGAAGCAAAACCAAATATATAGGTAAAAGGACGTCCGCGCAACACCAGGTAAGAATGGTGTTATATACAATTAAAAGAAAAGTGTACGTAACATATTATTTTTAACGTGTATTATATTGAACTTTAAAAATATAATATAAGAACACTTGAATTTAGGTTAAAATAGCAATGGTAAAAATGGCAACAGCAAAATGACAACGGTACAAATGGAAAATATGGATAAATAGATAAAATGGTAATTGGAAAAAAAGAAAGGTTTACATCTCACCATAACTTTATTAAAATATTGAATACGATACGTAAACAGAAACCTGAGAAGTTTGTTCGATAAAAAAACAACTAAGCTCCCATCAACGCGATTTGACTTTTTATGCGATTATAAACTTATAAACGCGTGAAAAAAAATTATATATTAAATTCAACATTTGATGGCAGCTTCCATCCCTAAGATAAAAAGGAACCCATTATTTTTGTAGTTTTAGTTGTAGTTTGGTTTTAAATTTCACTAGTTTGAACATGTGAGAGTCAGCCATGTATTCGAATAAAAACAATTTATTAGATACGTTATTTGAATAGGATATTACTATAATGTTTAACAATTTATAATTTTGTTACATTTCTACTTATCAAGAACTTCTCTACATATTGGGGCATTTTAAGCTATTTTTCACTTTTACCTAACAATATAATAAACACCGTAAAAATGTATATGATTTGAAAATCGCATATAAATTTAACTTGATGCACCTTTAGTATAAAATATGTGATTGAATAAAGTCCGAACAAAAACACGCCCCTTCCTACTACGTATCTTAGTTTGGATGATAATACGAAAAACACTTTAGCAAAAGACATAAAAGATGTTGAAGTGACGAGATTGTTCATGTCAATTTATTGAACAATAATCTTGTTTTTTTTGTGTGTTTATTTAGCTGTCACGGACAGAAAATGGTAACAATTATTTTAGCATGTGGATTAATAGATACATATATAAAATGATTCCTTATGCAATAACCATTCTTACTTTTATGGCAATTAACCAACTTTTTGGCAATTGAATAAAATTCTGTGCATTTTTCGGAGAATGTGGATTCTACCTCTTAAAGCGATTATACAAGAAACACACTTTAATTGTGTATTTTTATGTCATGTTGATATTAGCATACATTCTAAAAATTACGAAAATCAGTAAAACATTATTTGCAAGTAAAAAGAGAAGTTTTTGAATTAGCGATTATATCGTAAATTTGTACGTTTTGCAGTTGGAGAGCTACAATTTTACAAATTGATTGTTTTTATCATATCGTCCATTTTGTATGTAGCGTTAATCTGTACGAGTTTTATCGAAAAATAGCTCTAGCACATTTTTCTTGATCATTTGTTTGTTGGTTATTTGGGGAATTTATATTAATTTCGACATGACACATAATTACGTAATAATGTTTTTCTCTGAAAGGAATTTGGTCGACAGTTCATTACATTATATTATTCTATACAAGCACCCGAGGTTTTAACAAAATGGATTCTTTCAAAAATTGACTGAAGCTCGGGTCTTATGGCTGATGGTGAAATGACAATTTTATGTGACTTCATATAAAAATGACAACGGTAAAAATGAAATAAATTTACGACTTTTACCGAATGAGTAAATACTTTTCAAAAGCTTAATTTCCTATATAAAAGGACGCCTTTTATTTTTATTATATGAGTGAGAACCAAAAACCTCCCACCAGTGTATTAAGTTAGTGCAAAAGTAATGTCGTTTTTGTCGTGTATAACTCTGATAGAAAATCAATATTAATTTTGCGCCAACGTAATGATACTTATTTATAAATAGTCATAAAAATGGTGGTGGGAGGTATGTCCTATTTTCAACGAGGAGGAATAGAGCAAAGCCAGATACTTGTCCATTGGTCCCAATTTATTGTTACTGAAGTGCAGTTTTTTTTTCTTATTTATCCACTTTTACAATTTTTACTGTTGCCACTTTAATTCTGCCATTTCTTCTGTTGCCATTTTTTACCGATCACCGATAACACATAGCTTCAAATTAACAGAAAAAATATATAAGAAAACATTACACAACACGTTGGTATTTTTCACATTCTTTCGAACTATTATTCATGTCTACAGTGGTATTTTCACAGCGTTAAGGTGTCGTCTGACCTTCTTCGGTTATAATGGAGTGAATTCTGAATTTTTTTTCTCGAACTCGAAAATATGCAAGGAATTTCGATAAGAACGCTCTTATATAATCAACTAAGATCGCATGCTCTTGTTTCGTACAAAAATCTTTCATTATTCGCATGTGTAAGTATCACTTGTACTAAAAGCTTAACCTTCAACCTCTGGAAGAAGGTAATTTCAACTGAATTTTACTAAGAACTTAATCTTGTAGACAATTCTAGTATAAATATTAGCGGCCTTAAACTCAATGCTTTTAAATGTACACTCTTGCTACTTATCACTATATAGCAATGCTTCTTACTACATAATATATATATATATATATTATGAAATATATCTATATATAATTATTCCAGATTAATATTTTCTGAAAGTAAAGCAACCATTGAAGTGTAACGAGGTTCAAACAAGAGAGTTAAATACCGAAGTAGGGAAAGATACACTTTTTATTTGTTTTCCATAAGCATTTATAAATCATTATACATTTGTGAGGATAGTTCGATCAGCCAGTTACGAGTAACTAGATGCTTTTTTGGGCAATATTGATTATGCAAATCGCGGGTTCAGACTATACTTCTGTATCAGTAATATCGCCTGAAGAGGTATTTTGTTACGTCTAACTGGCTGACTATAACACGCTCATGAATGTGTAGCGACATGGGGGTGTTTAAGTAAAACAAATAAATGATATATATATATATAAAAATATATATATATATATATATATATGTTCTTTGTGATTCGTGCTTTCTATATTGTATTAAATACTGTAGTATAACTGTTGAATAGGTCATTGTTGTCCAGCATATGCGTTTCTTTATTGAGTCGTCCTACCTCTCGCCGTCTTTTTGTTTCTAATTTTGCTTCGTCAGATAAGAGTAGAACGTTTCCCTTTTCGAACAGTATGCAAACAGAAATACACGAATTCCCAGTCTCCCAACGTAATTCAGCATTTGGGTGTAATAGGGGAAGGGGCTTGGCACGTAAAAAATGCTTACGGGGAATTGAGTTACTCCTGAATACTACCAGTGGTTACAGTATATATACAGTATATATGTATAATAATAATATATACAGTATATATGTATAATAATAATAATAATAATAATAATAATAATAGTAATAGTAATAATAATAATAATAATAATAGTAATAGTAATAATAATAATAATAATAATAATAATAATAATAATAATAATAAATCCTCATCTCAGAAAGTCAGAACTCCTCATATTAATTGTTCATTATAAGGTTTCTATTACTGGACAAATGTAATGTGATGGTATATCCTTCGTTTTTGTGGCAGAAGATGAGTCTTTTATTTTATGAGGCAGGAATGTAATTATGGGTGATAGGAAAAGCCAGTACACTAACAAATATTGCCTAGAAAGCCTCGCCAAAATTCCCCGATTGAAAAATGTTACGAAAGTACCAATAAAACAAAAGGTTCTTGCGTGTTAACATCCTAGGATTGGACATTAAAATACCTCACCTCTGCTTAGCAGTGTCAACAAATCCCATAGTGGCCCAACCTTTGCGTCATTTATTGTAAAGGCTTCATTTTCCATTTATATGAATGTAAAAATTTGATTCACGATGATTCGCAGCGGCTCAGTCTTAAAATCGTCGTGTGAATGAAAATATCGCTTTCCGACTTATAACGTGACATCATAGTTAGAAAGAAACTTTCTACTGCACAATATATCAAACAAGATAACAAATGAGGAGCAAACCTTTAGCCTAATCTGACATTGATGAATTGCAAACGTACAAGGTGGAACTCTTGGGACATTACATATATTATTACTTAATAATTTCTGATCTTACATACGAGAATTTCTTTTGAGGAAAACATTGAAATAGACGATATATTTTATGATGAACACAAATATATATTTGCTTATTCCTTGGGCAAAAATGAATCAGATAGGATTTAGAAATAATAATACTTCAGAATTGACACGGTAGTAGACAAATATAAGCTAAGTAACAAAAATTATGCTTATACAATTCAGCATAATCTATCAAACGGTATACATGAAGTCTAGATAATCATTTTATTTGTGATAATATTTTTCACAAAACATATATAGATAAAGGAAAAAAGCCACAGAAAATATATATTCACATTTATCTAAGCAAAGTTGTAGTTTTACATAGATTTCATCGATTTTAATATTTAGTTCATATCAGTGTTAATCTTTTAGTTCCGGGTACTAAAAAGTGAGATGCCTTTTTACTTATTGATTAATATATCTACTTAATCCCCCCAATGTAACCGGGGAGAAATAAATGATGCACATTTTTCAACGTTTCATTTTCACTCTCAGTCAACTTCCGACTTTTATATAAATAGCATCTCTTTTCCCATTCGCCTACGAGCCGTTGAAAAAAGATTCCTTTAACAATTCAATGGTTAATATAACAATTAAATAAAATTTCCAAGATATTATAAATTTTCCAACTATATTTCACCATGCCGAGTTCAGCACCAACGTTTTAATAAAAGGATTATGAGTTAGATTACATTCGAAGACTATGTGTTTTTGCTAATCAGTTTTATTTTAAGATTTGACCATTTTTTTTATTCGAAAGTAATTCAATCTATTAGTTAAGTACATGCACAAACCTGAAGTGGCAAAATTAAAAAAATAAGTTTCAAAGTGAAAATTTGAAAGGATTACAATGGCATTTTGTGCATTTATATTCATTTTTTAAAGTTTATTATTAAATCTGTTCTAACTTAATCTTAGATTGAAAATAATTTAACCCATGGTTTCAGCTATCCGTAACGTAGCTCTTTAGAAAAATAAGAAAAATGAAATTATATGTAACCACCCAATATAGTTGAAATATTCATTATTATTTATGAAATTAATGAAATAAGAAACAAAAAAACATAAAATATTTTAATCGATGGTAATTATGATATCTTCTATAACTTTGAGCAAAATAGATAAATTATTTCAACGCATAGGAAATGGCGTTTAGGCACAGAGAGTTATAACTACATCAGGGAGTCTAAAGAAATACTTCAGTCATTTCGCCATGAGTCAAAGTTTAGCAGGGGTTCTGACTTCCGTCGAGAGGGTAATAATTTTAGACTGTGTCAATATGTAGTTTGCTTCAATCAAAACTCTGTGATATAAGCTGGCTTAAATAACAACAAGTACCTGCTAAATCATATACCCAGTCACACCCAGAGTATTTGCAACACAATAGCGTATATATCAAGATCTATAAAAATATAGAATAATTAAGTATTTATAATTTGTCACATACTTTACGAGATTTTATAGTGACATATATTAGATCGTTGTCATTAGTCTGATTTTTAGATGTAAATAACTTTGTTCGCATCTTTTCTTAAACAAAGTAAAAAAAAATTGTAAGTTCAATAATTAATGTATAAGAAAGCTGATAAAGTATCTAAAATATAAATGCATTTGATAAGTAATAATGTACGTCTACTCAAACGAAATGCCCTATCTAGCATATTGATTAGGTGTCTAAGTAACCAGACCACTAATGCACTAATAAAACGTATTTTCTAATTCGCCCTACTAGCAGAACAATATTCAAATGATCAGTGAAAAAAGCAAGCGGGTGCAGAGCGATACCAAAAGACTAAATATTTATAAGGATGCCGCCAGCGTACTCCTAAACTAATTTCTTTCTCAGCTTTCTTAGGATTTAAAACCACACAAATGAATTCGCACTATCCATTGACTTATATAAACATGACGTCATAGCATTTAAGTTTTTGAAGGTTATATCGTGACAAGCAAATAAAGAGTGTTATAATGAATGTATATATATATATATATATATATACATTTATATATATACATATATACATATATATACATATATATATATATATATATACATCAAATTACACAGCCAGACAACGTCGCAGCCCATAAGAGCCATGACAATCAACGAACCGTTGACTGTCATGGCTCTTGTGGGTTGCGACGTTGTTTGGTTCTGTAATTTACTATGTATGATCTCTCATTCTGAAAATCATATATATATATATATATATATATATATATATGATCCAAAAGTAAGAGGACAGCATTGTCTTCTTACGTATAAGTATACGTGATATCAACATTTATTAAAAGTTAAAGTATACTTAACACTATATGTAATAAGAAAATGCGGTTCCTCTACTTTTAACTCACTCTACATATATATATATATATATATATATATATATATATATATATATATATATATATATATATATATATATATGTTTTGGCGACACGTTTTGAATGAATTCAATTACTTACGAAATTGTATTTTTACCTAAATACGAGTTGGGAATACTTTTCCCTTTTACATATTTGGTACCTCCACATGGGGAGCGGCATATATATATATATATATATATATATATATATATATATATATATATATATATATATATTAATATAATCATCCACTGGCAGTGTCAGTGGATGATTAGATTTCAGAAACAATATATATATATATATATATATATATATATATATATATATATATATATATATATATATATATATATATACACAAGTAATAGTCATGTATATGTATGTATATATATATTATATATATATATATATACATATATATATATAATATATATATATATATAGGGAGAGAGAGAGAGAGAGAAAGAACAGAGAGAGAGAAAGCAGGCGATGAGAGAAGGAGGGATAGATGGAGCTGAGAGACAGAAAGGAGGAGAGAAGGGAAAGAGTGGCGCTTACAAAGTAAGGAACAGAAACAGCAAACACGTAACTATGGATCTGCTTAAAACGAAATACATGATGATCCTGGAAATCTTTACTGAATAAACTTAGTTTGTAATGCGTAACTATTTTCAGATTTTACATAATAGTATAAAAGTCAGATTAAATTAAACAAAAGGATTCGACCAATTATTTTGCGTAAGTTAAATGGTTTCACGTAAATATTAAATAATATTTCTCCATGCAGTGAATTAATCGTGAATCGGGATTAATAATTAACTACGTATATTATTCCCTCACTCGATTTCGGAATATGACACGCATCAATAACTGCTTCGCCTGAAACCAGCAGTTATTTTAAATCAAACAGGAACTTGCTGAGGATGAATCCTCTGATCGTTTAATTATTGAATCATAAAATGTCATACGCGAGAATTACTACCATGTCATCTGCGATGCACTAAACCTCCGGTCGGTTATGTTTATTGAGCTTTACACGCATGATGGAGAAAAAGCATCCTTAAATCTTTAACATTAATTTATATAATTATGGTCGTTTATGTATGATAAGCCCGCCTATTTGCCATCGTGTTAATGAATGTTATTATCGAAACTGAAAAAAAGGCATCTAATGCGCACAGTAATATGCGAGGAATGCATCGTTCTATGTTACTGATATGTAAAAGAAAAACACGCGGACAATTCATTTTTCACGGTTTTTCTATTATGAATAAGTGATACGCACATTACTCTGATTTACACGAAGAGGAAACATCGAATACACGAGTTTGCTCTTATGTGTATTTGTCGACTGAATGACAGTTTGTATTGCTTTCGATTAGTGCAAACTGAGTTACACGATAGAAGCCGGAATCAATCTGTGCTGTACAATTCTGGACATGTTGAATCCAGCTTCGCTTCATTAAGATTTTATTAATTTGATTAGTTCAAGATATTGCGTTTGATTTGAGTAGAAACTTTGAAGGAAATAACATAATGAATAACGATGAAATGAACAGACGAAAAGAGAAATAGAGGGAAAACCATGGAAATGGAAAGTTGATGAAAAAATATATGTAATTTATATGTCTGGCAGAGTTCTTAGATATGTTTTTTACATAAATTCATCGGATAAGTATTAAATATCGAAAATATCTTATCTTAAAAGTAATCCTTCTGTCCTATAAAATAGATTGTTACAGGGAAATATTTTACGTTACACCGGTCAAGGGAAATAAACTCTAAGCAAATCTTTTTTTAAATTGATAAAATATCATCTTAAAAATATTTTTTCTTTCTCATAGATAAAATGAATAAATTTTACATTAAACTAATAAAATCTCAACAAATCATTTCATGTTCAAAGTAGCTGAGCAGCGGCTTAGGTCCCACCCGTTTTAGCAAATAGCAAACAGAATCCTGAACAGAAGCGTGTGATCTACCCCAACTATCATCAATGGACCTGAGGTAATCTCCACAGCATCAGACAAAGCCACACTCTTTGCCATAACGTTGCAGCTAATTCTACCCTTTGTGACCAAGGCCAGCAACCCCTAATATATTGTTCCTGCTGTATCAGAAAACACGCTATGTGATATACATATATCTGTACGTGATGTTGTCAAGCTAACCTAAAACAAAGCAACCGGCCCTGGCACTATTCTAATTATACTACTCAAAAAACTTCAACCAGAACTAGCGCGTATTCTTACAAAGCTGTTAAACGTTTTCATAAGGAGAATTGTTTCCCATCACCCTGAAAAATCTCATCAGTATTCCCTGTATTTAAGAATTCAGGTGATCACTCATGTCCCACCGAGTACAGGCCAATAAGTCTACTGTGCGTAATGAGTAAGTTGCTGGAATCTGTGTTAATTAGAGAAGTAAGCAATTATCTCATCAAAAATAACCTTCTTAGTGACAGTCAATATGGTTTCCGTTTTGCTAGATATACAGCAGATGTGCTTACAGTTATATCTCATAGGATTAGCGAATCTCTTAACGGAGGCTACCTTTCTAGGGCCATTGCTTCTGACATATCAAAAGCCTTTGATAGATTATGGCATAAAGGTTTTCTTCACAAGATTTCCAGCTATGGTATAGCTGGAATTGTCTTCACAATTATTAAAGCATTTCTCTCTGATAGGTTCCTAAGAGATGTAGTTGATAGCAAAGATCAGAAGCTCACGGTATTAATGCTGGAGTCCCTCAGGGGTCCATCGTAAGCCCAACTCTCTTCCTGATCTACATTAATGATCTTCCAAATCACACCCTTAAATCATTTGTAGATATTTATGCTGATGACACTACCATCTATATTAACACATCTAAGACCACAAACGATCAAGTTCTCTCTTATTCAATCCCCTCTGATCTTGAGCACGTGGCACAATGGAGAAAGGAGTGGCTGATTACTTTTAATGCATCTAAAACCAAGCTTTTATCTTTCAGCATCAAATGTCGTATCCCCATCTAGCGTCAATTGAAATAAATGGCTCTCGTCTTGGGGGGGTCATGTTTTTACAAACTTCTGGGATTGGCCCTTACTCCCGATCTAAAATAGAACAGGTAGATCAAATATGTTGCCAAGGCCCCTGAACAAATGGTGGGATTCTTCTATTGATCCAGTAGATATCTCACTGCTGATGCAATTCTCTATCTATATAAGAGCCAGGTACATCCAAATATTGAGTACTGTTGCCACATCTGCACAGGGGCTGCAAGAAAGAATTTATTCGTCCTTGATAGAGTTCAAAATTGACTTCGTATCCTCATATGAGAGGTCCTATTGTATTCGCTGCAACCTCTATCTCACAGAAGAGATGTTGCGAGCTTGTCTCTACTTTATCGTTATTTTCATTGCAAGTGCTTGACTGAGCTCCAATCTATGGTCCCCCCATCGCCAAACTTTCACAAGAAACACTTGTCTAGCTGAGAACTCTATCAATATTTCCCCCACGTTTTTTCTGTGCCTAAACCTAAATGTAGATTTCATGAACAGAACTTCTTTCTTAAAAGCGCACGCATGTGGAACTGTCTTCTATTTTCATGCTTTCCAACTAACTACAATTTGATTTTCTTAATTTGTCACAAATTTTCTAAATTTTTTGTAAACAAGTTCTTGATGAGCCGTTCCACTTAAGTTTACAAATTTACAGAATTTCCATTACTAACGATTGCTATATTGTCCAAATGACTACTGTGCACTCTTAACCCTTATCGTCTAGTGGTATCAAGCTTTGATAAGTGGTGATGCCTATGTATAAAAATTCTTGAAAAAAAAAGATTTGCAATCATCTGAAGATATATCTCAGATCGTATTATACCGTGTTCAAGCACGGGTTTAGATCACCATTTTATTTATGTTTCCATTCAATGAGTTAAAGTCACGATAAAAAAAGATGAGAAATTTAAAATCACCGAAAATCGTTTCTTCGTTTGCCTATTGAAAAACTAAACATTAATCAGAAGTGACATTTCCAGGGCATTCATCGTCAAGCCTAAAAATCAGCTTATTTGATATTGTAAACAAACACAGACGGAATTTGATGACCGTCATAATACTTATATTTATTATTATTTTTTGTTTGCGTATTAGTTCACCGAGCAAATTATTCCTCGTAGTATATAATAATGATGATTGATTCTGTAATAACACATGATGATTGATTCTGTAATAACACATACGACGTCTGCATCAATTAAAATACCATGTATAAACGTATTATACGACTGGGCAATGCAGGACAAGTAGTTAGTTCAATCAAAAACAAAAATGTAAGGGAAATGAGAGTAAATATAAACGAAAAAAAGATGATGAAGAAGAAATAAAAGAAAAAAGGAAAAGACAGAGACAACATAAGCAAAAATTAGTAAAATTACGAGTACGTAAAAAATAGATTACTCAATATAAGCAGGAAACAAAATAAAGGAATTAGAATATAATGAGAAGTAGAAATAGAATATGACAAAATGAATGCAAACGAATAAAATAATAGGAATATAAAAGAAGGATGAGAGGAAGGAACAAAAGAAAATTAACGAACATTTTCATAAAGTGAAGATGAAGTAAAAATTACGTTGGGAAGAAAGTTGTTGATTTCAGATTATGAATTTTCAAATAATATTCCTTATAATACATTTACATTATATATCATTTAAAAGATCGTTCCCGCTCTATCTAATCAGTTACAATCGTTTTAAAACAATTATGTATTCTTTAAATAATGTTGAATACAAGAACCGAAAAAAGGCAAATTCGCAGTATTTATTTTTCAATTTAACTAGACCGAAAAGCCTCAGTCACAGTTAGCGATATTAACGAAGCGTTGGCCTAAGAAAAGAAACTGCACGCACAGCACAGTGCTGATTCATGGAATTTCGTGGCGATGATGAGCGTAATGGTCCGTGATCGGATGTTGACAACAATCAATTAAGAGTCTTAATGGAAGCTAATCCACGAACTGTTCGATAAATTGCTTTTGAATTGGAGGTAACGTATACAGTGGTTTCCAACCAATTGAGTAGAAAGAGAAAAATCTTGTTAAATAGGTGTTTATGGTTTTAAGGGCAACCGAAAGAAACGCCGTTATGAATTGTCAGATTTCCTGCTTTTGCACAAGACCGACCCGTGTTTCGACAGGGTTGTGACTTGCGATAGAAATGGGTACTTCCCGACAACCGGCGACGCTTATCCCAGTGGTTAGACGCCAACGAATCTCCACGACACTTCCCGAAGCAAGACTTGCACAAAAAGAAAGGCACGCTGACCGTTTGGTAGTCTGCGACCGGTCTTATCTATTACAGTTTTTTAATGTAGATGAACCATTTTGGTGGAGCAGTACTGTTAACAAATCGAGGTAAGGCATCAGAAAATTCGACAACAACAACCAGCATTAGTCTAATAAATGGCTCGACCTTCCTCCACGACAAGATCCGACTGAACATTGCTAAAGAAGTTGAAGGAATTAGACTACAACACTCTGCCTCATTTAACATACTATTCAGACCTCTTACTTACCGACTACCACTTTTTCAATCTAGACAACAATTAGTGTGAGAAATGCTTCAAAATTCTAAGCGATATCCAAAACACATGCTTTTCGCGTATTCTAGCATAAAAATACATAAGGTGTGTGTTGAAAAAATGTGTTGATTCTGTTCTTCTTTCGCTCAATATTTTTAATCTGAATTCAAAGTTTAAAAACAGCAAGAACTTTCTTGTCAACCTCACATATGCAATAGAATAACAATTATATGAATGAAGAAGAGAAATAATTAATATTTAAAAAGAGAGAAAAAAGAAAAAAAGACCAGGCAATAGACAATACCCTGAAATATAAACAACCAAAAATATATGATGATGATGAGTGCGAGGAGGAGGATGGGGAGAAGGGCAACAAAAAAGATAATCACACTGAACGGAAGTAAAAAAGTAATAAAGAAAATGCATACGTGTTTCAACAAAAGAATGTACTTTTTAGAAGCGGCGAAAAAAGCAATTAAGATGACATAAACTTTACACGAAAAGAGATGAAAAAACTCATCCGTGTCTTGTATTGTCATTTTCTCTTTCAAGTAAAAAAAAAAAAAAAAAAAAAGGAAAAAAAACGATGGCATGACACGCTGAAGCAAACAATATTCACCGAGACAATTTCCTCGAATACGTAAAAACATGTCCAATCAGATTAGAAACTTATGTCAAATGTTTCAAAAATCGCTGAGCTTAGATTCCCCCCCCCCGGGGAAAATCTTTTCCCATGTCGATCTAAATAACAAGTTTGTAACATAATTATTATTAGGTGAAATAACAGAGTCTTGAAAATGAAATCAATTTCATACAGTTAAGAGTTGCAAGAGGTACGAACTCTTGAAAAACATCTTATTCTTTTTCCTTGGATTGATTTCTTTTATTCCCTGCCTGTTCCATGTTTTCACAATTGTACCTGCATGCAAATATTTGAAGAGTATATTAAGAAATATAATCCCACATACGATGCTTCCTATAAATCTCGCCACTGATCACAATAGCCCATGACATGTTGGTGGAAATATGCCTTAATCACGTGTGAAAAAACTATACAAATAATTAATATGAAAAAATGAAAAAAAAAACTCCCTCTAACATTTTGGTGTAAGTTACATTTACTATAAATAAACGCTGGATGAAGAATAGTTTATAATATATGAGCTCCCTATTAGTACAACTTTATTGTATGCATTATACTTACTTAACGTATACACATACGCGTAGAGAATCAAACAGACAAAAACAGAAACGTCGTTTATATTATTACATATAGTTTATTTCTTATATGCGCCATAAAGAAATACAGAACAAATCCTAGTTAATTATCATACGTTGTTCCGATTGCTTAACGCCAATCCAGTCATATTTAATACTAATAAACCTCAGGCTATATTTAACATATCAATCAGGTTTAATCCAGTAATGCTTTCTATGTTTTATCACCATCAATTTAAATACTCATATGTTAAGCTTAAATCTTATCTTTGTCAGTTGCAGACACCAGGGACATCAGGATATGCATATGAAGGAGGTCTTAACAATAGTATTGAATTCTTCTGATTGTAATGAGATCTTAATCAAAGATCGGAGGTTTGTTTGACATATTTTTCTTTTAAATGCTAGATGCGGTTATTATAACAGGTTTTTGATGTTTTACCGAAAAAATGTGTATATTTAATTCTTTTTGTGTAATCGTTTTCAAATATCCGCTTTTATATACACATTTTTTATCCGTAGTTGTTTTATTAATTAATCATATCTTTACATTATTAGGTTCTGTTTCGTTATAATAACGAAATACAAAAATCGAAATATTGAAATTCAGGCAAACACAAAGATATCTCCTTAATTATCAAGTCACAGTAAGTATTATATCCAAAACTTGCGAAGAGCGCTGAGATAGAAAAATAAGTATTAATGAAAATAGTTTTCGAAAACAATTATCGAAAAATAAATTTTTGTTTAAAATGAAACAGGAGAGTTCTATTTCTAACCAAAGGGAAGCTATCTTTTCTGAAAATTGAAAATATTTTTCAAATTAATAAAAATAAACTATCGCTAGTTGTATTCGAAAATCTTTATCATGAACATTAATTTTCTACCTTATCGGTTTTCATATTTTAATATTTTCATTACTGCGATATTTAATAGATACCATCGTTTTTACTTGAAATTCAATATTTTGATATTCCAATTTCGATATTATAACGAAGTAGAACCCATTATTATACATATAACGCTTATTTTTTTATGAATTATATACAAGCGTTTTGAAGTTTTCACGGAATTCATAAGAATAAGTTTCCTTGAAGAGTGTTTTTGTGGTAGATGAACACTTTGCCGAATTCAACAATTGCTTTTGGCAAGCATATACGATTTCAAGCATTAACATTTTTTATAAAGTTGTTCTCTGTGCAATACCGTGTGTACTTCAAGAGAAAACGTTTCATTTCCAGCGTAATGTAGATACTATTCAATCTATACATACAAACACTCTATGCCAAGGCGAAGCATTTAAATAAGTGAAATAAAAATAAGTAATAATAATAAATAAGTATCATTTAATACCCAGGGTATATTCTTAATCATACAGATGAGTACATATTTAGCAATAACAAGCCAATCAAGAATAAGACAGTACATAGAATTATGACTAGGATTTGAGAAAAATTGGCGGATTTTTATTAGTAAAAAAGATATAATAAATACTTATTAACATTCGAACAGGTGTGAAACAATCCTGCGGTATTGTGTGCCACGGATAGAAAGTTCATGTAAATATAATAAGTTCATGGACGCTCTGTTTGGTTTTACATACACAGAAGAGGAAAAGAAAATCATTTGAAGTTGTAGCGAGACGAGGTTTTGATGGAGATGTTTTAATGAGAGAACCAGACATGGGAGCTTATTCGAGCACATGCTATGAAAATAACGATAGAATAGATAAAGACTCCCCAGTCTCTTATGTGAGTAAACCAAGTTACGGGAAATAAAATGTCAAGCCTTATCTCTGTTAACCCATAATCATGACTTTAAGATGGCACTCATCCGATTTAGAGTGGTTTGTATTTAAAAGCAGAGTCAGTGACTGTACAGTTTTCTTAAATCGGGATATCATCAGCGTATCTAGTTTTATGGTTTAACCATTACTGACAGAAATCGCTACCTCTGGTAAGAAAGGGCGTGGGAATAAGGACGACTAACAGTGTATCAAATATTATATCTTTCAAATCATGGCGTCAAAACTGAGTTTAGATTAAGACAAATAACTAGAGCTTAATACAGAGAACTACGTATAAAAATGCTTAATATTTATTCACATGTTAATCCTTCTAATACCAAACATACCTTCATTACACAAGATATAAAATTTCTAACTTGCATAACATTCAATTAATAGTGTTCAGTGGGCAGTGGAAAAGTATAGGTAATTTAGCATTATTTATTATACAAAAACGTTTTCTTTACGAGATACGATATTTAATCAATGTAATTTGTTAATAGTATAACCATGTTCTTAGTAATGCTGGAAAATTGTATTGTCTCTGAATTGATAGCCTTGTTATAATTTAGTTTACATAAACATCACCTTTGTTGTACTCTTTACAAGCAATGCGTGTAAATGTAGCTAATGGTTGTCACTATTAACATAAACAAACAGAAAGACAGAAATTGTCAAATGAACAGTTTCCCGCTGCGTATTAGCCATGCATATTTAAATAGAATGTTAATCTGTCTCCACGAAAATATACATGTTCAAAACATTGTAAAAAGAAACAAAACTCAAAATGAACGTTGTCTTTTATTATTTTTTTTCATTTTAATATGCTGCTTCCAATGTGTAAAAAATGTGTCTTAACATTGAGCTGTCTACCGGAAAAAATACTCGAGTTGCCATTTTAACGGATTAAGAGGTGTTTTACACGCAAAGTAATTAGGAAAGTGAGTCGTTATTTAGACATTTCTATTTTATATTGTATGAATAAAAGTAAATATTCACGTGAAACTAATGCAACAACTTTATAACTTTTGATTATGTGATTCCTTATTTTAAACATTATTTGAAAATCTTTTCATTCGTTAATGCGTATGTATTACTGATGAAACGATTCTAATGGTTTTACTAATGCCGATGCATTAACCTATTCTGTAATAAATTTCTTATTCTAATACTTTTATAATACAATTACCGATTCTGATCTCAATACCAGAAAATCTCCAAATATTTAACTATAAAATCGATTTTTTTCACCGATTACCGTAAAAATACATGGTAAATATGGTAAGATGTTATGAAACGTAAAACTTGTGACGGATGTGCTCTTTAGATTTCAGTTTACTTGTTGCTAAAAATCAATGGATATTTATTATTTCAACATTAATACTAGCAGCAGAACGTTTTATAAACAAGATCAAATAAAAATACAACTTTTTCATCGGGAAATTGGCACAAATTCTTCCGATTAGGATATTCTCCAAAGTTTTGATTTTTTTTCGATTCTCAATTCCGGTTGTCACAACATATATATATATATATATATATATATATATATATATATATATATTGCAATCATGAGTGGCAGACTTTTATAATTCATAATTAAAAGTAAAATGCGTTTGAGAATAAATGAAAAATGGGTGAAGAAAATTGTAAGCAAAATAACATTATTGCAATGCACATTATTAAACAAAGAAAACGAACAAAGTATTCTTAAAATAAAGTTAAAATGGTAAATAAATGTCCAATATATCAACATTTACGGTGGTCAGGACAATAAGTGAGAAATTCGCCAAACAAATTTGCTCAACGTTACAGAAATGGTATTTTGCTTCAAATGTGTTTGCGTTTTCCACGAGAACTTTAATGCCGTCCTCTCGAAAAGATTTTCTAACACCCTCCCCACAGTGTAACAATAATGTGATTTACAATTTTGAATGTAATTGCGGTGCCAGCTATGTCGGTCGAACAACATTGAGATTGAATGGAATAGGCTTACAGCAAATACCTAGCAAAACCTGAAACGGGACATACCGAGCAACAGGCCTATTGTCAACACATACAAGTCTTTAATAACTGATCATATCATTAAAAAAATTATTTTCAATTTTTAGGGTAGAAGAAGGAGAGGGAGATGGGGAGAATGAAAAAGGGGAAGAAGAAGGAGGAACGAAGAAATAAGAGGAGGAAAGAGAGGGTCCATAATTTGCTTAATAGTGGTAGTTTGTTTTCTCTCATTTTATCGAAATCAGTTCTTCTAAACCACCGCTAATATCTATTACCATTTCATTTGTTCATTTAATGTTATTAATTGGTATATATATAAATTTGGTTTTAAAACTTTTCATAATGAAAGTAACTGCAAACTTACTAAATGCATGGTGGTCAAATGCAGTCATTTTTGTGACACGGATAATGATTATTTAAAAAAAGAATAGTGGTTAGGGTTTTTCCCAGTTATTTGCTGCTAACTAACAATGATATAACTTTACTGAAGGTTATAATAATTATTTATAAATAGGAATACTCACGTAGAAGATTATGTATACACACGTATCCATCTACTGATATGTTACATAACTACCCGGAATAGATGCATACAGGTATTATCTGGAGTTATTTTCAACGTGGATATAAAATAGTGTCATGTATAATTCATCGTTTAGATTCCGGTCGCATTTAGTGATTATCGCATATAAAAGATCCATCGACGTTGAGGTTATCAACCCCTCACCCCACAAACTCGATTCGCTAACACCAGCATGAAAATGAATGAATAAATACATGGCAAATAAGTCAATAAGCAAATAGAAAAATAAATAAACACATCCGCACCCAATCAATCATGTTTTCCACACAGCTGAACTTCTCCCCCTGACCTCTTTTTTTTACAAAAATAGCTTCTTTTAGTGAAAGTTGATTTTCGTTTTTCATTAAAAATTCCGCTTTTGAATATAAGCGTTGTTGCCTGAAGAGGTCCCAAGTTACTTTAAACTAGAAGACCGAAATATGCGCATGACTATATATATATATATATATATATATATATATATATATATATATATATATATATATATATATATATATTGCTAAATTTTTATATATAAATACATATATATATATTTATTTATATATGTATATATATATATTGCTAAATTTTTATATATAAATACATATATATATTTATATATATATATGTATATATGTATATATGTATATATATATATATATATATATATATATATATATATATATATATATATATATATTTATACGGGCAAACAATACATATTCGTTTATATTCTATTAGTTATACTAACGCGGTGTTATTTGTGAACGATTGAAAAACAACAAACTAATCTCAGATGAGTTTAATTTGATTACACAATATACTATTTATATCGCTAAAAATATATAGACAATTTAGTCAAGTTCTACGTTTCACGTAATGAAAAAGTAAGAACATATTCTACCAATTTAATGTAAGAGAGATTAATAAGGAGTACACGACGCTACTGTTTTATAATATCAAAAGTGCTGTTATTTTCTGCTAATAGTGGTAGTGGAGTACAAAAATATGTTTAATTGTAGAGTAATGAATAAATTCTGTATAATAATGTATAATAAGCTAAAGAATTTGTATGTATATATAAATAAAAGTATATATATATATATATATATATATATATATATATATATATATATATATATATATATATATATATTAAACGCAAATAATAATATAAGGAATAAGCCATAATCAACTAAGGACAAATATAAAAACTGCAAGTATCCATAATAATTGACTAATTATATTTGAAGGCTGCTTATCTTCTATCTTCTATCTTCTTCTTCTTCTATCTATATAAATAAAATGAACTCATTTTTTCCCGTCTGATTTTGACATTAATAGGATTAAAAATCAAGATATTTCATGCAAATATAATATACACAAACGGCAGAACAATATCTGAGGTGTGTTATAGGCTTATTATTTCTCAAATTCCTCGATAATCTTAGATTTCTATACTTTTTCTGCTGAGAAGTCACGGCCAAAATCAGTTAAGATCAATGGAAGTGGTAAAATATTTTCTCTCTAATAAATTCCTCATCCCCCTGCCACCACTTAACACCGTTTGGGGATCGTTCACAAGGAACAGTTGAGAAGAGGACACCGGTTTGGCTTCGTAGTTCTTTCATGTGAAGTTATTTAAAATCACTAAACTAAGCTGCAGTGCTCTGTGGCGTAGTGGTTAGCGTGCTGGACAATTCACATTATATTTTCACGTTCGCGCCGACCTACCGTAGTCGTTTTTTTTTTTTTCCTAAACAACTGGAATGGACTTTTCTTGGTGGCCGAACTGTTAACGTTGCAGATGTATTTTTTCACACTTTATTTTCCTACTTTTACTCATGACTCCGGGTGTGATCATTCCTACTTACCTACCATAAAATTTTTTAAAACTCCCCCACCCCGTTCCGGAAACAAACACTCGGGCAACGCCGGGTACCCCCGCTAGTATAATAATAAAGTTTTTATTTTATTTTATTTAGTACTAGCATGGATACCCGCCGTTTCCAGGGCTGACATTAAGCTCGGTTTGGACACAGCTGCTATACTAATGATATTGAGAACAATCACAAAAATTAGAAATAGATTACAACTCTCTCCTAAAAAGATATATAGAACAAAACAACTTTTTTTTAAAGTGAAATAGTAGCGGGTGTCAGTGCGAATGCAAAAACAAACAAAAAAAAATAGCTGCGGTAGGCGTGTTCGAATCTGAAACGCGAAGAAAGGGAAAAACATTACTGACAAACGCCTTTGTCCATCGGACCACCACGACGTATTACGTCATGGTCATGTAAAATAACGTTTATAATCAGTTTTCAGTTTGATACATGCACGTGACTTGCGAAAATGGCGACGTGAAAAGTGGCCCTCCTCGCACAAAAATGGTCGAATTGACCATTTCAGAAAAACACATTATATGCCTCCAAAACATCGCTCTTTCAGATACTGCGGTTTTGACCGGGTTCGATGCGGCTGACGAAAGTTTTTGGACACATACAAACACACACACACAGAAACAAACAGACGTTTGAGATGTATATAATAGATTAATCTAAAGATTCTTCTTCTTTTTTCTTCCTTAAGTTGTGCTTTGAAAACCGCTACACACATTTTGAAGGTCAAACCGCTTCAAAATATACAAATTTTCAAATTTGGCTTTTTTTATAAACATCAATCTAGCAACCTTGGAAAAATACAAGTGTGACCATCATTTTATGTAGCCTCATTTTGAAATATCATTTTAATAATGTGATCAGTATTGTACTAGTTTGAGCAATGAACTCGAAAATTCGATGTGCAGCAATTCTTCATCGAAGAAAAAAAAAGTCAGGGAACCGTTATATTAAATAGGAGTCTTTGGAAAAAAAAACAAGGCAAAAAATAACAATTCCTGCCAAAAGGCGCTTGACTGAAAGAGTAAAATAAAATTATTTATTACAATGTGATTTTCTTTTTTTATTAAAATATAACAATATTTCTCTGGGTATTTATTTATTTATTTCATGAATTCATCTAATTTGAGTCACTCTATATTTATATACAATGAGCGCCATTTTTATATCATCTTGAATTCAAGTAGTCATAAAAATAAATGCGCCGCCTAGCGTCGAATGTAGGACAGTTTCCATTCAAATAAAGTCGAAAATGACTCGAGGAAGTTCAGCTGAGTTGCTCACAGATTTCAAGCGTAAACATTCTAACTGAATTCTGGTATGCATTACAACAAAAATATTTTTAAATATCTCTTTTCCTTTCAGTATTGTAATAATTTATGTACGCATGTTTTTTTTACACTTGCCCGCGCTCACCACCCAAATACTATTCTTAAAATTTATTATTGGAATTTATTTCTGTCAATTTTCGATTTGTTATTCACTTGCTAAATTTTCCTCAAAATATACGCGTTCTCCAATTTGGAATTACACGACTTCCTGCATTCCTTTTGAAACAAAAAAATGAAAAAAGAAAAGAAAAAAATGCGGACGCAATCGATTTTATATATCGATTTCAAATAGTCGTACTAAATAGTGCGACGCCTAGCCTAGAATGTTAGCAAGAGAGATGGACACGTTTCATTAAAATCAAGTCGGGAATGACTCCCAAAATTGTTTTAGCCGAGATACTCGAGCATTACAGACGTAAACCTGATAACTGAATTCTTTTAAGCATTGCAAAAAATGTTTTAGAATCCAGTTCAATTTCCATTTATGTATTAATCTATTTACTCAATCATTGCGTTTCAGTAAATGCATAAGTCCAAAAATAATATAACGTATGTCCAAGAGGAAAATTATGAATATATGGAAAATAAGGGAACATTATTCATGAAACTGCGGTATGTATGTTTTGTGCAAACATCTTCCAAACATCGTCCAAACATCGTCCTCCGCTTGTAGGCAATCAGAATGAGAAAAGAAAATGGTATATCCTAATAAATAAGTTGCTGGGTATTTCTGTAGTTTAAATCCCGTTTTTCCGTGAGTCACGCTTGGCAACGCCGGCGAACGACGAAAACCACCGGAATACAGAGTGAGCATAAAGAGAGGCGAGCTAGCTTACGGGCGAAAATTGTATGCCCCCCAATCTGGGAAGCCGTTTTTAACACGAGGAAATATGGGTGTTTATTCCGAGAGTCGTTCTTAACAGGAATACGTTGGTGCTTTTAATACTACGAAGGGGTATGGCGTATAAAAATACCTTTATAAAGGTGTTTTAAACCTATTAAGCCGACAAAAATAGATTCTGATTTTTGTTAGCTGTTAAACAAAAAAGAAGACCACAGTAATTTTCCATAGATGTATTAAAAAAATATATACATCTGTTCACTAATTAAAAGAAGGAAAACGTTCATAACAATAACAACGACAACAAAAACAGGGAAAAATAGTTGCCAATGAAAATAAAAAAAAAACAAAAGAGTCTATGAGTTAATTATTGGTAGATAGTTTGTTTTGATGAAGACAAAGAAAAAAATTAAGAAAGACAAAAAGAAAAAAGGAAAAGAACGGATTTCTAAATGAACGCCCCCAACCTCGGAAGGCGTTGTTAACATAAGAGGTTGGGGGTGTATATACTACGCTGGGTTATTGCGTATAAAAAAATACTTCTTTAAGGATATTTAAACGTATTAGACAAAAAAGAAGTAGATTATCATTTACTGTTAAGCGGTAAACGACGCCAGATTATGTCGTCAAAAGTAGCAAATTAACAATTCAATAGAGAAACCAAACCAAAAATGTGTGCTGCTAAATGAAATAAAACAGAAATAAACAATTTCCAATAAAAAGAAATAAATATAAATAGTAAAGTTTGTTTATAGTGATCAACACAAAGAAACAAAGAAATAAAGAAAAAAAAGGAAAGAAAGAAGAATGTAGAAGAACGGATTTCAGAATAAACACCTTCAACCGCGGAAGCCATTTTTAGCATTGGGAGCTTACTATGCTTGGTTATGCCATAAAATAATATTTATAATGATGTTTAAATCTATTACACCAATAAATAAAATCAGAATATCATTTGTTGCTAGTGTTTAAACGATGCCGGCCTACGACGTAAAAAAAAAACATTAATAAATCGAAGGAAAGGGACGCATAATGGAGATTAGAATGTGCGATAAAAAATTTAAGAAACAACACCTTAAATACATTGGGAAGCAATAGACAGAACATTTGTGAATGGAGGATCTCTTTGTCTGCTAGTTGACAAGTATAACTAATTAGACGAATTAAAATGGAAGTACTAATTTCTATAGATATTTCAGTTTTTAACCCTCGGGAAAATTTGGAGCGCGAATTTTGTGTGATGAGAATATTGGTTAAAACCCCAGGAAACAAACTCCGATTCACTCAACATTCATTTCTCATGATTTTAAAGATTTTAATGATGCGGATGATTTTATACTTTATATTGATTTGTCAGATATCTTTCTATAAATATTTATTGTAGGGGCCACGAGCAAGTTTTCAAAATCATCAGCGAATATATGGAATAAACTTGACTCAAACTGGCACACGCATATCATTAAAATAAGGTTGTAACATCGGTATTAGTTACATCACCGAATTTAAGCAACGTTGACCTTAGTAAATATCAGAATCGTAACCATTTGGGATTATCACGCGCTGTATGTAGGAGGATGTTGGCACCTCTCTACAAAAACTGCAAAAACCCTACGTCATCTCCCGGGGATATACATACCATCGGGAAGCGCATGTGAATGTAATATTCTCTAATCACTTTCTTTGTATTGACCCAGTTCAAAAATGGTAACGGTTCAAAATTGGGATCAAAGTTAAATAAACTTTACCCCTACGGTCTCTACCAAATTACTCAGCCAATTTTAGGTCTAAACATTGGAAATTTTACATAAAGTGTATTCAGACATAAGGGAAAATGTAAATCCGTTTTTGGGCGACAATTTGGATACCAAGGAGTAAAAGTTCCAAAGAGTTGACCTTTGTTATGTCTAGCAAACTATCCAGCCAATTCTGGGTCTAAATATTTGATATTTTACATAAAGTGTATTCAGACATGCAGTAAGCTTTTATTACGCTTTGGGGCGAAAATTTGGCTGCCAAGAGGTCAACGTTGAAAGATTTGACTTTCTAACCCATTCGCCGATTTTGGGTCCAAGCACATGAAATTTTAGATGCTGGCTACCTGGACAAACTATTCAATATATATATATATATATATATATATATATATATATATATATATATATATATATATATATATATATATATATATGGACATAAAGTTATGACATACATAGGGTGCGAGAATAGCCGAGCTGAACTGTAGTATCTAAGAAATTAGGAACGTCGTAAATGTCAATGTTGTTTTATATACACAGTGATGTGTAAATTTCAAGTATTTATACCTTCTTTACTATGAATAATAATAATAAGTGTATACTGAATGTTCAATACAACATTGTTATGTAGACATATAAAAACTTTACAAAGTTAGAATGTTACATATGGCATAGCAACACTCGTCTTTAGAATGTATATACATTTCATGTTTACAGCATGATTTTTGTTTACATAATGTCGTCATTGGCGCATGTATATAGACACAATTACGGGCCTCTTTAATGTCTGTATAAAGTCGATTCACTTCAAGTGCGTTTGTCTAGAAGTAATAATGGAAATATAGGAATACACACAAAATTCTAGATTGGAATGGAAAGGAAATGTGACACTATATGTTTAGTTGCCTCTTTCAGCATAGTAACATAGATATTCTTTCTACGTGGTAATGCCTAAGAGTTAGGAAATAGATATTCCATAATCCTATTCTTACAGCTCTCCCCTTTTTAATAGTTAGAGTGCTATTAGGTTTTTTTTTTTTTCTCACATATTGTAACTTTTTGTAAAATAAAATGTTAAGATTCTTTTATTCATAATAAACTGTGTTGCGTGTCATTGTTCACCAGAAAACCCGTTCGGCCATGCGGTCATATCAGCAGGAAAAGCAACATTAATACGTTGCTCATTTCCCCAAAGAAACCGGAGCTGTATAGACAAGAGATAGACAAGAACGAATCGGAAGAAGTTCAACAGACTGAGATGTGATTGTTTCTGCATTATTTTTTTATAATTGGCGGGGCCTGGGCTCGTTCGCATGACGAAGCAAGTGACTTTTTCGGCAAAGGATCATTTGTAACACTGGTGGGGTAGAAGGTCCCAATAGACCAGGTAACACCTCGCCAGCAAACGTATGTTTGTACATTGGTTGTCGGTTCCAGGACGTTTCTTAATTAAGTTAACCACATACGGGTTAACGTATATAGTCATATTGATTCCCTAAAATCAGTAGTATTCCTCGCGTAGGAATAAGCTGTACACTGGAAAGTTTATAAAAACTTAAGACGATTCTACAATTATCATTAAAAAAAGAAAGATTATCTCGGTTCAAAACACAAAAGTTCTCTGGTTTGTAAAAAAAGAAAATTGATGAGACCGCACACAGGAATAATTAATTTAAATAATGCAATCAGAAATATTTTTCTCCTATCTATTTTAACAATTAGGAATTTTTCAAAAATAGTTCACTCATTTTAAAAAATCAGTACAAAAACATCCTTCGATTAAAAGAAAATAAATTGTCCACTTATTTATGAAAAAAAATCTATTATGATATATTTCAGTTACACCCTTCAAATAAATGTAAATAAACAATTCTTCTTCAAAAACATGTGCATTTAAAATAATTTACCGCACAGAGTAATTCAGAAATACTTCATCACGTCTAACTGTGACCTTAAAAATATATTTCGGTTCCATAAAAAAAATGCCATTCCACTAAACGGAAAGAAACGTGCCTTCAGTGAAAAGTGAACGTTTGAAAAAACGTCCAACCTAAGTTGACGTCAGGAAAATTCTTCACCACATCGAACGAGATTAGAAAAATATGTTTATCTGTTCTGTGAAGAGCAACTGACCTTGTGTGGTTAAACTTAACATTTTTTCATGGCAGGTTGAAAGAATAAGTCTCATGATTTATCACCAGTTCTTATCCAGCAGATGTTTGCTTTCTGTATTGTGTATATATATATATATATATATATATATATATATATATATATATATATATATATATATATATATATATATATATATATATATATGGGCCCAGGTGTGCCCATATATTGTCACTGCAATTTCATAACGAGTTAAAACCCATAGGTTTTAATTGAAGATTAAAGGGTTTCCTGAATTTTTAATAAATTTTTAAGGAAAGGTTGTTTACGGATTAATGGTTGAACGGCTTTCTGAATTGTTAATAGTGTTTATAGAATAATTATTTACAAAATAATGCTTTAACGGTTTCTGAATTTTTAATATTTTATTCTTTAAAAATAAGGATAGATTAAACGGTTCCTTCATTTTAATATTTAAAAAAAAATTGTTCATCGAATAATGCGTGGAAGGTTTCTTTACTTTTTCATGCTTTTTAAAGAAAAAATATTTATGAATAAAATACTTAAAATGTACGCAGTTTTTATAAAATATTTAAGAAATATTATACGATGACGTAATGCTTAAACTTTCCTGAATTTAATAACTTTTTTAGGAACTGTTCTCATTTGGAATGATACTTGGTAATATTTCATTTGATTAAATCTGAGTGATTTCTTTCAATATTTTTTAAAAACTTTACATTTATGAAATACTTCGTGGTTAATGTTTTATGTTGTTCGCCCTGTCTTTAATTTGGCTTTTCCAATTTGTATAGGTCGTCGTGACCTTCTAGTCTAAGGTGAAAACGATGCTAGAGAAGGTTTGAGCGACCAGAACTTTATGTGCTAGTCACGATACCCCAGCCAACCTAATAAAGATAATGGAATGGAAGATAAACACGTTAAACTCAAAATAGACTAGTTGCTTAAAGGGGCGTAATCGCGGTGTAAGTCAATGATAAAGCCGAATTATAGCTTATAATGATCGAATAATGCTGATACTGAAAAGACGTACATTCAGTAAACAAACTTTTGGATTATGATAAAAGAATCTCTTGTGGCACATTAAACCTAGAACGGAGGAGAATTAAATTAGCGATCGCAAGCGGCTAACGCATATGCTTCCCACGGAAATTTAGGAAATTCGGAAATTAAGGAATACTCGTAATATTCCACATTGTATTCGGGAGGAAATGTGACACTTTGTTTAGTTTCAATTTTCAGTGTAGTAACATAGATATTCTTGTTGTGTGTTGAAGCCTGTTGCGTAAGACTTATATAATAAATATCCAATTATCCCATTCTTATAGCTCTCCCTTTTTTCAACTGGCCAACATGCTATATATATATATATATATATATATATATATATATAATTGTATCTCTCCACAAAAGTAGGACCGCCATCTCTTTAACCAGCACAATGAGCTAGTTAACGGTAGCTAAGTCTGTTAAAAGTTTCATTGTTATAATTTTTGTACCAATTTGTTAAATAAATAGTTATTAGTTGCACACCATTGTTCCCCACCGAACCCGTTTGTGCCAGCAGTCAATACAGCCAGAAAACCAACGCCAAAACTTTGTGGACAGACGAACAAAAGAGATACGTCCATATTATATTTTCTAAAGAATTACAGAGGGAAGCTGGATAAAAAACCAAGAAACTCTCCACTCCCCCATTAAAAAACCGTTGCCATTACGACCAACGATAAACACCAGAAATGAAGAAGTCAAACTGACTTATTTATGTTTGACTGTTTTTAGAAAACCTTTGTTAAACGATTGCAGACTCCGATTGGAATCGTTTGCATGACGAAGCAAATTGCTCTCTATGGCAAAGGATCGTTTGTAACACTTATACAGCAGAAAAGTCTAAATGGCGAATAAGTAACTCCTCGCCGGCAAACATATATTAATTGGTTGTCGTTCCCGGAAGGTTTCCTGAACAAGTTAACCCATCACAGGTTAACGTGTATTGCTATGCATGATGTCGTGTGCAGAATGTGTATACACACAGAAATACGTCTCTTTAATGTATGTATGAAGTAGATTCACTGCCCATGCCTGTGCATGTATGTGACGTACAGCATATACAGAACAGCGATTCAATTAACAGGACGAATAGCATGGCAGTTGCATAAGGCATAGTTATTCACTAACGAATTTTTAACATCCGGACTGCGTAGCGCACGGACTAAGGGGTTTGTTATACCCCGCTAAAATATAATCAGTATAAAATAATAAACTCAACACATAGAGTAAGTTATAACAAGTTTATTGTACAACGGTACAATATAATAAATAAGATATTGACACTTGAATACCGTAGTATCCAGATTAAATAACTTCCTGCCAGTTATCGCTTTAGAGCGTCTTTAAAGAAGGAATAATCTATTTTTAGGTTATATTAGGATCTTTCACTGTATCATCTTGACCCGAACTTAATTCGTCAATGAATGTTGCTTTCAATATTTCCATCTTTTCGGATTAAGATGTACGCGTTTCGTTCTCTTCATGTTTCTACTATTGTTCTCATCACAGTCCGTGTACTTTCACAGGTAGAACAATCGGTAGGTTTTCTTTTTATTTCTTTTTTTCGGCTCTATGTACATCCGGATGTTCACATTTGGTCTTATTGGAAAATAGTCACACAATTCCTCCGTTGGTATTTATTCATCATTTTGAACGATTTCCATGTGTCGGATTCTCAATTAATTTATTTACAGACAAACTTAGCTCTTTGAATCATGTTGATAACTCTTACAATTATTTTAAGTTACAATGTTATGGAATACGTAGAACAGAATAAGTACTCTATCTAACGTTGTAGCTATTTATCTCTCTATCCATCGATTAATCTAGCTCTCTGCCCATCTTGATCTATCTATCTATCTTACTAGAGAGGTAGACAAGAGATTGATATGATGAGTTTTTCATAAAACCTGTCAAAATATAACAAGGCTAGATCATAGACAAGTTTACAGGAATAATCTTATAAGCTGATCGGATCTACATGTGAGTCACGTGTATCAGATTAGCTGGAGATGACTGGTAGTTGGAATTTGGACATGGGGAACAGTGGTTGGGTTAATGATTGTCTTACCCCCATCTTGGGAGGGAGGTGACATGTCTCTCAACGGAGACTGTTAAAGACCACAAGGGAAGTACTTACTTTTCATGTTCATCTGCGTCGTCATCTGAGAAAATGAATAAAAAACTAAAACCAATTATCATATTTGAGTAAATGTTTTTCTCCAATAGGTTTCAGCCCTTCGAAGAAGATGAATTTTAGATGTACCGATGGATATAAGATATGTCGGACATATGTTTCCCCACACACACGCATATAAATTTAAACGATCACGGAACATAAAACGTGTATATATACATCATACAGCATAAATAGATGAGCACGGTTCAGAAAGTG
The DNA here is from genome assembly GCF_053919585.1 of Euprymna scolopes. NCBI lineage: Eukaryota > Metazoa > Mollusca > Cephalopoda > Sepiida > Sepiolidae > Euprymna > Euprymna scolopes. The sequence continues at coordinate 109,349,744 of NC_136494.1, read as the reverse complement.
AAGAACCACTAAGGACATTAGTAACACATTAAGGGCACGTTACAAACTCGAAACGTATACACTTTTAGATGGGTGCCGTTCATGTAAGCATAGCATAATAACAATACCAAAACCATTTTTCAGCCTCCTCCCAAACAATTTCCAACGCGACAGTTCCTAATCAAGAATGTATTCTCTTCATTATACGTCTTATAGTTCGGCTTAAATTTCGTATATTTCCTCCTTTTATTTTGGCAACAACCCGAAAATATAAACTGTATTTTCTTGCATATATGATCTCGGCAGTCCAAAAATTCCAATTATTCTCTAATTTGGCTATATTGTGTAAACAATCGAAAAATTTGGAATATTTTCTTTTCGGTGCTGACTTTTTAATGCCCGTTAAAATCTATCCAAAATAACATATTTTTCTTCATTGACACCTGTTTACAAAAACTGTTTTGTACTTTTTGAAGTACGTATGAAAATAATTCCTTCTTTATATTTATATCTAAATTATGACAATTAGTTTGCTATTCCCTCTACAGAAAATGTGTTATAAACTTACTCTCGATCGCCTTGTCTTTTGGTAAATTTCTTGTTGCTGTACAAACTGATGGTGTAATTCTTGTAACGCGGCGACTAGCCTTTTTATCAATTTCCTTATTTTTCCATGTTCGGTATGAAACAAATATATGTGCATGTAACGCAAAGTTCAACCAAACAATTGCCCAATAAGTTTACACTTTTTATAAGGCAACGCAGTTTCACCTTTTACATTCAATTAGGGTGTGACGTCAACCAACTACTTCTTACCTTAATAATGTTTCTTTTATTTTTCGCTCGTATGAATTATTTTCAATACTTTAAATCCTAGTTATATTCATTGTGTGTTGAAATCTTTTTAAAGTGAATCCAATTTGTGTTCATGTTCCTCGCTGATTAGATTAGATAACATATTTCCAAATTATTTTTCTGAATTTTTTTTTCTGTGTTTCTTCTAATAGGGTGATAGAAACACCAAACTGTTTATACAGGTTTGGCAAATCAGGGCGTGCTGCAACCTCATCGACTGTCGTATATCTTCTATATAAGTTTGTCGCAAGCTCGCTATTGCATTCTCAGTCGTGAATCTTATATAGATTGGATGAAATTTCTTATTACCTTCCTCTTTAGACAATTTGTTGTAGATAATACATGAGTGAATACTCCAATCGTTCGTCGTCTATCTTCATATAAATAGTATGTGAGTTCTTTCTCGAATCTTTCGTTTCCAATCTGATATATCGTTTAAGGAATATAATCAGTATAAAATAATAAGACTCAACATACGCAGGATGTTATAACTTTTGTACAACAGTACAATGTAGCAAATAAAATATTAACATTCGAACGCATCTCGGATGCTGTAGTAAAAAGAATAATTTATTTATCACTTTGTTACCGCTACTAGCGTCTTTTGTAGACTGGGTAATCTTTTCCCAGGAGGTGTACGAATCTTCCACTATATCAGGGACATAACTTATTTCACACTGTTGTTTTGTTTTTTGTTTTGTTCGCCGGCGATTGGTACTTGCTTGAATATTTGTATAAAGAGATCCGTAACTTCCATTCGATTTTTTCCTCATTAAAACTTAATGATGAACACTAGGACGAAGTAAATTGCTCACAAAATTCCGTAGAACGAAACTCGACAGTGAAAGCACAATGTAAATAGATGAAGGAGGTGTATCTTAGACAAGGGGACGTTCCTTATCTTCACATGATACATTTTAGAGAGTTCGAACTGCCTCTCAACCGAACCCCCGTAAATCGATGAAGAGGAGCCAGTAAGAAGCTTCTTTTTTTACTATACACAAATACAAATAACACCATACAAGTTATATTTGCCGAACACTAATGAATAACAAGACGTGTCTAAAGCTTCTATAGAAATAATTAGTTGCTACTTTAGTAAGGTTTTAAGTTGGTTAAGCAAAATTCACAATAATTAACCGCTTTAATTAACCGTGCACATTACTCGTATACCAACAACGTACGTGCTCGTTTATCTATGCATAAATAACGTAGTATCTTTGACGTATGAACGTGTGTCAACGTTTGTCAGATTATAAATTAATCAATCGGGAGGCGTGGTTTGTAAAGAAAGGAGAAGAGGTGATAGCATACCATGATTATATATATATATATATATATATATATATATATATTCTTATTTATGTCTCGGAAGTAGAGTGAAAAGCATATCTTATTTTTCTTTTATTAATATCATTGGAATCTTCTCCTTTTTTCCTTGTACACATTTTTGTGAATTATTTCATGGATTTCTGCCTTTGGATTATTATGGACCATCTTCTTCCAATTACGGGAGTTCGTTGGATTTTACTTGTGCAAATGAAAATTCTTTTAACTGTCTTTAAGTTATACATTTGGATTTTACCGGCACTGGATTATTTATCTTCCACCAAACTATCCATTCATGTGTAATCACCTTTTTCTTTACCGTATTCCCTCTTCTACACTTTTTTTTCAAGTAAGATCTTTGACTTATTTGTTGTTTCATTAAATACATTTGCGTGCAAAATCCGATCCCGCATTTTGCTAATTCCTACCCTCTGATGAGAAGGAAAGTATTTCCTCGAAAATCCGTGGATTAAGGACTATCAATTTATCTAGTGTTTCCTTTTCAGATTAAATATGTTTTTAACTCATTTTAAAGTGTTTTTAACATGTTTTATTAACTGTTTGCTCGTATTATAAGCTCTATCTCCTATTTTGTTTTATCGAGCTTTTACATCTGGCTGAGATAAGTTTATAAATATTAATTCTTTAATATTTATAATATACTTTAATTTTACCATCTTGTATCATTTCGGTAAATTTAATTGTAATTTTTATTTTATATATATATATATATATATATATATATATATATATATATATATACATGTGTGTGTGTGTGTGTGTATGGGTGTGCATTAAATGTTCGTAGTATGTTGCATTTACTCCTACTTTTTAATAAATATATTCCGATCAACGAAGTCGAAATGTAAAAAATATATAAAAATAAAAAAGATGCAACTTTAAGCTGTACATGAAACTAAAGTATGCCTTCTTGGCCCCCTGGCTAGGATCCAATTGTAGCATCTGTTCTGTCTAAAGATGGTATAATGATTTTGTGGGGTTTCCGTTTTTGCCTGGCGTCCATAAATGGAAATATGTCAAGGATATTGGAGATAAACCGTAATTACCAGATATATTCTGGCATTACATTAAGCAGCTCACTTATATGAATACTTTTTCATTGTCAACAAAAGGGCTACAATAATATCGTGGGGTTTGGATGAACGTCCATTAAATGCCCAGCAGCATTATATTATGTATGGAAGAGTCCGCTGTCGAATTTCTACAGGTCACGGTCACATAACTTTATTTCTCTAATGTTGCTGTTGTGTCGTGGTAAATAGTTTAGAACTTAGTGGTTTATTTATATATGCTCCTTTTTTAAGTATCAATGCATATTCAGCTTCTTTGTCGGTCACGCTATTTTATCTTGTACCAGATACATAGAAGTAACCAAACATCTGCATGCATAATTGGATATTTTAATCTAAAATAAAATAAAGATTTTTACTTTTATTCGCTAAAAACGTAATACATTGACATTTCGACACAGGGGGCTTCAATTAAAAACCATACTTACAGGGACACATTGTGTAACGTTTTAAGCAGCGTCGTTTCTGTTTGGATTATATTTAATACCGGCAGGGAAGCTAGAAATCTGGAATGGATTCCAAAGTCAAGAATACCACTGAAATAAACTTTTAAAGCTGTAACAACACTGGATCTGAAGACGTCAACTTAAGTTGTCGCGTATTAGCTGCTTGTCATCTTAGTCGGGGCTGTTTACAGAAATGCTCCGAGATCTTCAGAGCAGATTCTATTAACGTACTTGTAAAATAGCATAAGGATGCAACATGCTGCGATAGACTAGATGTATACGTTCATTTTATCGTGCATTTAGTAGAGTAGACACTCTTTATTTGATTCGATGCAGAGTTGAATAGCGGAGTTATAGAGATATGGTACACATGCAGGTTTTTTTTTTTTTTACACAGTGATCACCACTTATCAAGGCCCGGAAGCCACTCAGGGATAAGGGTTATTGTAAGTACATCACGTTAGTGAGGAGATTTTTAGGTGTAGGTAGTTTTATTTTTCGGTACGGAAAGCCAACGTTTTTTTTACAGCAGTGCTGCCAATAACTTCTATGTAGTTGATTCACTTCATATTGCCTGTTAATGTTAAGTCCAGGAGGTTTAAAGATGAACTCTCAGGCAGAGTGTTATTAGCAATAACACTTGCTTTCTGAAAAGGTGTTCTTGTAATTGTTTAGGGAAATAAGCTTGTAATCTACATATCTGTAAAAGTGAGAGTGTGTGTGTGTGTGTTTGTGTGTGAGTACTAGTATTAATTTATATACTCAACAGATCTTTCATAGCCATGCTTGAAATTTGGAATATAGGGTATATAGACATGTGGAAAACTTTATAATGTTTTTTTTTATTCTGGAACGAAACGAAATTTAAATATTGGTGCTTGGGAGACATCGGACTTTTATCTCTTTGTCAACTGTTTCACGACTGTCCATACGCAATTGTTAACATGACAGCTTCCTTATGTAAAGAATAAGTAGATTTAAAATGCTTTTGAAGACGTATCAAGCTGACCTAATGGTTATCATATTTGACTAAATGCTTTGGTTTCGATCTCAGCTTGGGCATTTTTTTACTTGAATTGAACTGTTTAGAAAAAATAATACTCGCATGCTTATGCGCCACTGCTTGCATTAATTTATGCGTATTTTTCAATAGGGAAACGCCTGCTAGTAGAAGTATAAAAAATAATAAACCATTTATGTCTCTTTTCCACAAACGACAAAAGGTAAGGTTTCAGATATTGCATTTAATGTGTGTGACTCGCCTTTTCCCGCATGTACGCTTGATGGTGGAGTATACACAACGATTATATAAACACTCGATATAATTCTATCGAGGAGGTCGTTTATGAACACCAGGAATTCAACAGATATAAGAATAGGGTGCATTTGTATTGATAAACGTTTGTTTTGATATGAGGTCATCGATGGCAACTGAGATTTAAGTATGAGTTTCTTTACTTAAAATTTTCTTTCATAAATGAAATTAGGCGACTAAAATTTATTAGAAATATATGTTTTTTTTTTTAATTGGCATATATTTTGACCAACGCGATTGGGTTAGCATTATCTTCCTAAGATTCTTTTTAGATTAAAGACATACGAGTAGAAATTCCTGAAGTTAACAATATGTATAGTAACATTTGTGCTAGTACATTGAGACTATTTGAACTCGATATTGCAATACATTTATATATAAGACTTTTAAAGGCATGAATGACTTAATATTTCGTAGTTTAATTGGCTCTTTTAAACGACGAGGGCTAATAAGGAAATTAATTATTTTCGTAGTAACTTCTAACAATTTAATTAGATGACTATTTTTATCGAGAAAATATAATTTTTGTTGGTAGATTCATTTTCGTAATTTAATATCTCGTAAAAGTAAATTTTTGTCAATGAAGCAAAAGCAACATTTCGGCTGTTTACGGAAGCAGCTGGGTAATCTCCATGATTCAAAACGTGGCGACGCTATCAACATAGTAAAAATAATAAAACTGTCTCAAACACGAAAATAACGCTATATATGTAGACTTTTATGAAAATAGATTTATATTCGTGACGAAGAAAATATAATTACACAGCCTTTATTTTTTCACGTTATTTTTGGTTGTTTAACTATTTGGGGGGGGGGCGTAAGTTTGTGTTCAAAACACGTACAGCTTTTAATCCAGGTTTATCAGGCAAAATTTAGCTTAGGATGAGATTAGAATTACTTTATTGAAAGGTTGTAGTTAGGGTATGTCTAGTGTTAATGACAGCAGAGTTTTATTGTGTACAAAGCACTTTTTCATATGGCAAGAGATATAGAGTATCATCTATCCCCGCCGGTTTGACACTTTTTTACAGCTATGAAATATTTCAATCATAGCCATCTGTTTTTTCTAGTTTTGCATATGAGTTACAAAATATCTGTCATTTCCATTAAATATTTTTCTTTATTGGTGGTGAGACTAAAACTTGTAAGTTTTCAAACGATCTGAAATAAATGCAACGAGAGACTCTTTTCTAAATATTTCTCATATGTTATATTTCCCCTATTACTTTTCATGCATGAAATACATTTGAGTGTATGAGGATTATTTGATACTGGAGACATTTATAACCGTACACTATTTTCAAAAGCAGGAAGATATAGCACGATGAAAAAAATAGCAGGAAGATATAACACGAGAAAAAAAATTCTGTCTTTTTCTCTCCTGCTTTACTTCTCTGTCCTGCTCTCACCAAGTCTGTCGACCGGTTCCATAAATCCCAAATCTTCAACATGAAACATCTCCAGTAAAAAACCCACGAATAAACATAGAACTCCATCCTCAAACGTAGACCCCTACTACCATGTTTCCTACTCCAACATCAGGGGTCTACGTTCCAACCTTCCAGAGGTTGAAACCCAAATACAGGAGATGAAACCCGACAATACTTCCTAAGCGAAACTGGCATAGGACCGACCACTTCCCTAGACGTGTTCATAATTAAGGGACACACTACTTTAACATCTAAATCTTACCCCAAGGTCGCCATGGGCATGGAATATGTTTCTACATTAAAGATGGCTTCCGGTGTGGTAGAGATATCTCCAGTGAACACTCTAATTTACCTTATATATGCTTCCATGCTTCCGGGTTGCACTTGCTTTCACCACTGCATTTATATTTGCTTTCTATCGCCCTCACAACTGCGGAGTTACTCTCTTTAAGAGAATATCTGAGAAAATTGACCACATCCTGTCTGCGCATCCTTCGGTTAATATCTACATTTATGGTGACTTTAATGTCTGCAATGTGGAATGGCTGACCCGCTTGAACAAGAGATGATGAGGGGAGGTTCTGTAATGATTTCGCCATTGTCTATGACCTCATCCCGGTTTTTTCAAGAACCAACTCGTGTGGCCGATACCTCCGGTCAGTACGCTAGCCTTGTAGACATTTTTCTCACAACTTCCCCTGAGCTATGTTCATGTTCTGTTCTGTCTCCTATGGGATTTTCCGACCACTGGGTGGTATCAGTTAAGATAAAAAGTAAATGCAATCAGTCTTCAGACGTACGTCTCCACCGTACTATATGTCAATACACTACGACTGACTGGGATAGCTTCCGTACATTTATATCTGATCTACCCATGCATTCCATGTTTAAAATGATGTCTCCTCCATAATATCAGACCTGACCGAATAGGTAATAGACCGATTCATACCATCCAAAAATTTCCAACAAAAACATTACAGCAAGCCACGCTTCTTCCCAGAATGTGCTGCTGCATCGCACATAGAAATCATTTTTCCATAGCTACCAACGTAGTAGACGTAGCGAGACTAACGCTGTTCTCAGGACTGCCAGCAACCACTGCAAAAGAGTAATACAAAATGCAAGAAAGCTATATGCTCAGCCCGTCAAATCCAAAGTAGCTGAGCAGCGGCTTCGTTCCCACCAGTTTTGGCAAATATCAAACAGGATCCTGAACAGAAGCGTGGGTTCTATCCCAACCTCATCAATGGACCTGAGGTAATCTCGTCAGCATCAGACAACGCCAAACTATTTGCCAAGAACTTTGCAGCTAATTCTACCATATGCGATGAAGCCAGTCAACTCCCCGTAGTTCTTCCTATACCGACAACACGCTATACAACATAAAATATCCGTGCGTGAGATCGCCAAGCTAATCAAGGACCTTTATTAGAGTAAAGCAACTGTCCCTGACAGCATTCCAATTATAGTGCTGAAAAAGCTTCAACCATAACTTGCCCCGTATACTTAGAACACTGTTTAAGCGTTGCCTTAAGGATAAGTGCTTCCCAACACTCTGGAAAAACTCATCAGTATGCCCTCATCAGTATTCAGGTGATAAGTCGTCTTCATCTCAGTCCAGACCAATACGTATCCTGTGTGCTATCCTTTAGTTGCTAAAATCCATATTAAATAGAGAAGAAGTCAACCACCTCAGCAGAAATAACCTCCTTAGTGACATGCAATATGGTTCCATTCTGCCAGATCTACAGCGGATTTGCTAACGGATATATCCCATAGGAGTAGTGAATCTCTTGACAAAGGCTTCCTTTCTAGGGAAATTGCTCTTGACATATTAAAGACCTTCGATAAGGTATGACATTAGGGCCTACTTCAAAAGATTTCCAGCAACGGTATAACTGGAAATGTTTTCTCAATCATTAAATCATTTTTCTCTGATAGGTTCATAAGAGTAGTGGTTGATGGGCAGAAATCAGAGGCTCTCAGTATTAATGCTGGAGTCCCTCCTGGGCCCATCTATCTTCCTAATCTACATCAATGATCTCCCAAAACGCATACATAAATAATTCGTTGACATCTATGCTGATGACTCGACCATCTATGGCAACGCAACAAAGGCCGTAAGTGACAAAGTTCTCTCTGATTCTCTCTCCTCTGAACTCGAGCGCGTGGTACGATGGGGGAAAAGATGGCTGGTTACTTTTAATGCATCTAAAACCAAGCTCCTATCTTTACATCATCAACGACCTGATCACAATCTGGCATCAATTGAAATAGATTGCTCTCGTCTTGGGGAAGCTCCATGTTTTGATAAGCTTCTGGGCTTGACCTTTATTCCTGACCTGAAATGGAACACGTACATGAAGTAAGTTGCTAAGGTCGCTAGAAAGATGGTAGGATCAGTCTATCGCTCCAGAAGATATCTCACTGCTGATGCAATTCTCTATCTACATATAAACCAAGTCCGTCCAAGGATGGAGTACTGCTGCCAAATTTGGGCAGGAGCTGCTAAAAATAGACTCCCTTGACAGAATACAAAATAGGCTTCGTGGCTGGAGGGGGGTGCTCATTTCTATTCCCTACAAACTCTCTTCCACAGGATAGACGTTGCGAGCATGTCTTTGTTTTATCGTTACTTCCATGGCAAGTGCTCGTCTGAGCTCCAATCTCTGGTTCCACCTCGACAATCTTTCACCAAAAACGCCCGTCTAGCTGAAACTACTGCCCAAACTATCCTCCACTCTTTATCTGTACCAAAACCAAAACGTAGATTTCATGAACAAAGTTTCTTTCTTAGAAGTGCACGCATGTGGAAATTTGTTTCCGCTTGCCTGTTCCCAACCTGACTACAACCTGGATTTCTTCAATTCCAACATAAACAAATTTCTGAATAACCGCGCCCTTAAGTAAGACACTTTATCGAATTTCCACTACTAACTCTTCATGCAATAACCCTTATCCCCGAGTAATTTCCGGGCCTTGATAAGTGGTGAGCACCTATTAGAAAAAAAGATAAATATTTAGAAACAGGTAGCGCTTGCTATTATTTCAAATCATATGAAATTAAAGCAGCATGTTTAAGTCGCTCCCCATCAAGGCCAGAATTTTTGGAGGAATATATATAATTATTACTATAAATGTTTTTAACCTGTAAAAACAATGGGCGTTAATCCTTTCGAGAAATTCGAACGAAGCCCTGAAGCCATCGTCGCCTCTATCTACTGTTGGCGTGAAACACGGCTAGAATTATTTGAAATTTATATTTATGAAGCGTAAATAGTAATCAAGTAGGTCTAGAGCAACCAATGGATTTAAAAATCATGATATATATATATATATATATATATATATATATATTTATTTATATATATATGTGTGTGTGTGTGGGTGTGTGTGTGTGTGTGTGTATAAAGAATGAAAAAATACCAGCGGTGGTTGACGTTATGTTTTAAGAAAAATAGAAAAACCGAATGAAATTATTAAAAAAATCAACGTTTCGTCCTTATTACAGAGGACATCTTCAGGATAATTGAAATAAAAATGTAAGAAAAGAAAAAGTCATAGATCGTGCGAAAAAGACAGTTTTTAAATCCTACCCATGTCATACGCAAACATGTTTGTCCTTCCCGACATGGGTAGGATTCAAAAAACTGCCTTTTTCGCACGATCTATGACTTTTTCTTTTCTTACATTTTTATTTCAATTGTCCTGAAGATGTCCTGTGAAATAAGGACGAAACGTTGATTTTTTAATAATTTCATTCGGTTTTTCTATTTTTCTTAATATATATATATATATATATATATATATATATATATATATATATATATATATTATAATAGAAAAATTGCGAGCATGAAAAGTAATATGGCTATATTAAAACAGGGAGAAGTAAAGGACTAGTTCTTAAAACTGGAAAAGACACTGACAAAATATTCTAGTAAAAAATTAACGAAATTTAAATTTGAGATTTTTGTTTTCAGAATATAGCGGAGGTGATCTATAAACTGTAATAATTGTTTGAAATTTGGTTGAAACTATAAAACAGTTCGAAATTACTAGAACTTCAACTAAACAATATATTCAAACACTATCGCGTTTTATATATACACACACATACACACACACACACACACACACATATATATATATATATACACACTAATTTGTTCTTCCTAGACACAATACTGATGAATAGATGGTAATTTGTGATCGAATATACTTGAACTAATAGTTTAAAATTGATGATTTTTTTTTTTTTTACATTTTCACCCCAAACAAGGCAAATTGCAACTTTGGTGTAGGGGGCTACTATCAGGGGCAACAACTACTGGGGTACTATGTAGGGATTTGGGCAGCAAGGTGTCGGTTCACGTTACACTTGAACTTCTGCACGTCAGTACTGTTGGGGAAGCAGGGACCTGGAATGGAATTCCAGAGTCTTGCGGTTCTGGGGAAGAAACTATTGGAGTGAAAAGATCTTTTACATTTAGGGACCTCTACAGTGTGATGGTGGGATCTAGTAGCCTGTCGGGTTTGTCGAGGGTGCTCGCGTCGTGGGGGCACAAGTGATTGCAGTTCGTCAGAGCATTCGCCACTAAAATACTTGTAGAAAAGGCAGAGGGATGCAACATTTCGTCGATGGGGCAGAGGCTGAAGCTTAGATGCCAGTTCAGGGCCTATCAGGTTTGCGAGTCTCTTTTGAACCTTGTCAAGGAGCGAGAGACTAGTAGCGGATGCACCAGCCCAGATGTGGCAGCAATACTCCATACATGGGCGAATGGTGGCCTTATAGAGGTACATGATACTTTCGGGTGTTAGTAGTTTTCTAGCACGGTAGAGAGAGCCTACCTTTCTTGCAGCGGCCCTGGCAATGCCTTCAATGCAATTGTTCCAACTCATGTTTCCTGTGAACGTTAGGCCAAGGAGTTTGAAAGATGGACTCTCAGATAAAGAGTCGTTGGCCATTGCTATGGGTGGTAGAGAGGGTTTCTTGTAATTATTGAATGAAACTAGTTTAGTCTTGGCAGAATTGAACGCAACCAACCACTTTTGTTCCCATTCCACTACAGATTGGAGGTCTTCCTCTAGTGTTTCTGCCATTTCTTTAGAAATGTGTTCATTCGTCTTCCTGTCGTGTCTGCCATAGAGTGTAGTGTCATCAGCATATATACCCATCTCAGAGGCAATGTTGTCGGGGAGGTCATTTATGAATATCAGGAACAATAGAGGTCCAAGGATAGAACCCTGGGGCACTCCCGCATTTATATCATATTGTTTAGATGTGCGACCGTCGAGGACTACCTGGATTTTTCTCTTATCTAAGAAGGATTTAATTATGTTAAGTATTCTACCAGTGATACCGTATGATCTGATTTTACTGAGGAGACCCTCATGCCATACCCTGTCAAAAGCCTTAGATATATCTAGAGCTACCGCTCTGCCTTCCCCCGCTTTGTCCAGTGAATGGTATATACGTTCAGAGATCACAGTGAGGATGTCTGCTGTGGAACGGGCTTGTCTAAATCCATATTGTTTGTCAGTCAGTAGTTTAGCATCTGTAAGATGATGGACTAGAGCATGGTTAATTATGGTCTCAAATATTTTGGCAAAAAGTGGGAGGAGGCTAATGGGGCGATAATTTGATGGGTCTGTCCTTTCGCCAGAATTCTTGAATACTGGTACAACAGAAGCAGTTTTCTAACAGCCCGGAAAGCAAGCTTCATTAAGACATTTGTTGTAGAGTTTGGAGAGAACTGGAGCTACTTCGGCTGAGCACTTTTTTAATAGCACAGCTGGGATAAGATCGGGTCCACATGCTTTTGATGTGTCAAGGTTTTTTATGATAGCATGCACCTGAGCAGGGGTGGTTTTCAGATCGTCTAGTGTGGCGTCTGTCCGCATAGGAAAGTCAGGTAGGGGGTGGTTGGAAGGGTCCAGTGTGGAGTTTTAGGCAAACCGACTGGCAAGCATGTTAGCCTTGTCGGTTGCTGAGGAGATAACCTCGTGGTTGTTGGTTAGTGGGGGAATTGTTGATTGCCCATTATTTTCTACACTGTTGTAGATTTTCCAGAAGTCTCGAGTTCCTAGTTTTTGTGCTTCGATGCGCTTTTTAGTGGTTTCCGTAAATTCTCTCTTAGCTGTCGCTATTTCTTTCTTAACGTTATTTCTAGCTTCTATATACTTCAGTCTGTTTGAACTGGACTTATATCGGTTAAACCTACGGTATGCATGGTGCTTTTGAGTAATGGCAGTTGCACAAGTCGACGTAAACCATTGGGGAGAGTGGGGCTTACTATAAAATTTCCGCATGGGAACATGCGCTTCGATTGCAGTTTTGAACCAGTCAGTGGTCTCGTTTGCACATTGTTCGGCAGGGAGAGAGAAAATATTTTTCCATGGAGCATCTCTAATTAGTTCCCTGATGGCTTCCCAGTCAGCCTTATTATAATATCTCGTTGTTTTGAATTATTTGTATGTTTTCTGTGGAAATAAAATTATCCACACACAAACGCAAAATTTCCGCTGGTTCAGTCTAACACGCGGTCACGTTTCTGCATACGGCATACGCTACCCTTACGTATTGAAAAATAAACATTTCCACATAGTTTAAACTGCACAGACATGAGAAAAACACTCAATGACAGCTGTGATAATTTAGCTGATACTACACGCCAAAAACATGGCATCAATTAGAACACACGCCTTCTGTGTACAGCAATTTAAGAAAAAAAGAAAAAGTAAATTAAAAAAATATATAAAACATTATTAAAAACATTAAATAAGTATTAATCAACAATCAATTTCATATTTGATAATGTAATTAATTTAACCATTAGAAATAAATATTAAATAAATATTAAACAATACCTCATTTACATATTGGTACTTAAACCATTTCTGTTTAATATTACATCTAATTAGACGAAACAAATACATACAAATATAATGTATGTGTTTGTGTATCCCTTATCAATAATAAGATCAATTCTATTATTTACTCATAAAAAAAACGAAAAACGTGTAAATTATTTATCTAAAGTAAATTTCCCAGGCCAAAGCTTTGATAGAAACAAATCAACGTAAGTTATCCTTGTAAATTTTTCTTCGGCGTGTCTCTCCAACAATAAAGTACTAATTGTTAAATTTGATACACTACTAATACACTCTCCCGAAAGCTTACACGACAGCTTTACGAATCTAGTTCAAGATGCCAGCACTTAAAAGAAATCGGTTGCCTATATTCCCAGTTAAGACAATAGAAATATTACAAATGATGTTAAAAAAACAAGTAACATTGAATCTGAATCTATAAAAAAATCCTGAAATGGCTAGGTTCGTTAAAACTAAAATATTTACAAAAATAATTTTAAATACTGTAAATATTAAATTAAACAATTGTGAAAATTCACTGACTAAACTTTATAGACGGTGTACATTTTATTTAGTCACTTCTCTAACACGTGATCACATCTCCGTATACAGCATACGTTACCCTGACGTGTTAAATATATATATATAAGTTGCCAAGCAGTTTCAACTACACCAACACGAGAAAGCGCTTAATGACGACTGGGATAATTTAGCATATATTAATCGCCAGAAAAGTAGCACAAAAAATACACTGCTCCTATGCACAACAATAAATAGAAACTAAACAAAGATTATAGAAAACGTAGAAATATAAACAGTAAATAATTAAACGGAATCAGTACTATTTCCGTTATTCTCATCACACACACACACATATATCTATTCATATATATATATATATATATATATATATATATAAATAAATATATATATATATATATATATATATATATATATATATATATATATATATATATTCGTATATATATAACCGACGTGTGCGCCTTCATGTGATGTATCTTTCTTATATAAATCGACGTATTGATTGCGAATAAACATTTGTCATAATCTTATATTGATTTAGATAATCAATAAACAACATAGCTCCGCAAATCTTTCTGGAATCAATGTAATGCAGATTTGGTTTAAAACAAACAGCCAAAAATGTGTATTTTTCACGCTATATTTCAGAAGCATATAGATGTAATACTTCTAAAACTAATATTTTAAATATTGATTTCAGTTTTTCTATAAGTTTCCATGTTATATCATTTTATCAACGATTATTCTTTAGCCGTACGTCTGTTATTTAATAAGGACGACATAGCGCGCTATGTGTTGTGGAGGGAAACAAAATTATCGTCGTGCTACTAAAGTAACCGTTTAAAATATTAGAGACGGATTCGTTTTTACTTTCTCTATTTCTGCTTTAAATCACTAATATATTTGTATGGGTGTGTGTGTATGTGTGTGTGCCCGTGTGTGTTTGTATATGTGTGTATGTGTGTGTATGTGGTCGTGTGTGTATGTGTGTGTGGTAACACAATACCTGTGTGTATATATGAGTGTTTATGCGTGTTGCTTCTGTTCAATATAATAAAAAAACTATTATGTATAAGACAATAAATCAGAGTGTCTATATGGTATATGTTAAGCTTTTCTATGTACAAATCTTCCCAACGGCACAGAGTTAGACACCAGAGTCGTTTTTTCATGTGGAGAAAAGGAACAAAACTAAACATTTTCTCAGTTGTGAAAAATGGATACTGCACTTTGAGTTATGTATTTTTATTCAATAGTTGACACAATACAGTAATAAACAAAAAATTTGGCACAAGGCCACTCTAAAATTAGGGTTGGGGTCTCTATGGTCATCCTCGTCACTGTACCCTTGTTTGTCTATGCTTGATCCTAGGTAAAGTTCTCATTCACCAAATTACCTCAAGCACACCCGGGGTCGTCCTACCTAAGATTCCAAAATCATATCGTGTGTCTGTGTGTTTTTTAAATAAACAATAAAATAAATCGGTAAAATTTATAAAAAAATATTTTGTTTAATTTAATTTCGTTGGTTTGCGAAAACGTCCACAACATATAAGAATGTTAATGAGACACTTCCAACTCTCTAGGTGATAAATTGTCAACTGTGTTCCAGTTTGGTGTTGGCTGAAAACAAACAAATCCCTCTCTCTATATGGGGCTTTAATTCTAGACAGGATAAAAGAAACTAAAATTGGGTGGGGGGTATATGAAATTTCTCCAAGATTACTGATTGTGGTTTTCGGAGACGAAAAAGAGATGATCGGATTGTGGGCATCTTGGAGATTTTCTATTGGGGATGGAGGGAAGCATTCACTCGGCTAACTAACAACCTAGTCTAAACACTTGTTTTAGGGAACTGGAAACCTGCAGAATCTAGAACCGTGTGCACCATGCTTAGGCGGGGAACACGAACTCCAATTTGGCACCTCTACGTATCCACTGACTCACTATGTTAATATTGAGTCAAAGGTCTCAGAGTACAATCTTTTCCTATCCCATTTGATCTTTACCGTCAGTTGGTGCATGAAGAAGCAGGGCAGACTGTGATTTTGGCCAAAAGGCCAAGTCTCTTAAGAGTTAATCAAATTGAGACGAGCGCTAGGAAAATACTGTGGTGGCATAAGCATAAGTGAAGCATACGTCGGGAGATTCATTAAATCGCGGTAACTGATGGGTAGTAAATAGTAGCTATTTACTATGCTTCCCCACAGAGTTAGACACAAGGGTAATTATTTTAACGTGGAGAAAAGGTACAAAATTAAAAAAAAACTGTCTCAGTCGTGAAAGACTGCTCCTCCACCGAGAAAGTACAAGAAATGGAAGTGCAGCATCTGAAGACCAGATGGTATTTATTTGCTCCCCCACCGAGCAAATTAGGCACAAGGCCAATTTTTAATGTGAGGAGTGAAGGGAGGGGGAAGGGAAAAAGGGGACCAGCTCCCGAGAGGTGGGAAATGGGAGCTGGTTAAAGGTCAGGCATGTGGGGTTGCCCCGACATCTAGTCTTTGCTAGTCATAGCTAGTCATAGCTTGCAGTATCTGCCGGAACAGATGGTATTTATTTGCTCCCCCACCGAGCAAATTATGCACAAGGCCGATTTTTAATGTGATGAGTGAAGGGAGGGGGAAGGGAAAAAGGGGCCCAGCTCCCGAGAGGTGAGAAATGGGAGCTGGTAAAAGGTCAGACATGTGGGGTTGCCCCCACATCTGGTCTTTGCTAGTCATAGCTAGTCATAGCTAGTCATAGCTTGCAGTATCTGCCGGAACAGATTGTATTTATTTGCTCCCCCACCGAGCAAATTAGGCACAAGGCCAATTTTTAATGTGAGGAGTGAAGGGAGGGGGAAGGGAGAAATTGGACCAGCTCCGGAGAGGTGGGAAATGGGAGCTGGTTAATGGTCAGGCATGTGGGGTTGCCCCCAGATCTAGTCTTCGCTAGTCATAGCTAGTCATAGCTAGTCATAGCTTGCAGTATCTGCCGGAACAAATGGTATTTATTTGCTCCCCCACCGAGCAAATAAGGCACAAGGCCAATTTTTAATGTGAGGAGTGAAGGGAGGGGGAAGGGAAAAAGGGGACCAGCTCCCGAGAGGTGGGGAATGGGAGCTGGTTAAAGGTCAGGCATGTGGGGTTGCCCCCACATCTGGTCTTTGCTAGTCATAGCTAGTCATAGCTTGCAGTATCTGCCGGAACAGATGGTATTTATTTGCTCCCCCACCGAGAAAATTAGGCACAAGGCCGATTTTTAATGTGAGGAGTGAAGGGAGGGGGAAGGGAAAAAGGGGACCAGCTCCCGAGAGGTGGGAAATGGGAGCTGGTTAAAGGTCAGGTATGTGGGGTTGCCCCCACATCTGGGCTTTGCTTGCAGTATCTGCCGGAACAGATGGTATTTATTTGCTCCCCCACCGAGCAAATTAGGCACAAGGCCGATTTTTAATGTGAGGAGTGAAGGGAGGGGAAGGGAAAAAGGGGACCAGCTCCCGAGAGGTGGGAAATGGGAGCTGGTTAAAGGTCAGGCATGTGGGGTTGCCCCCACATCTGGTCTTTGCTAGTCATAGCTAGTCATAGCTAGTCATAGCTTGCAGTATCTGCCGGAACAGATTGTATTTATTTGCTCCCCCACCGAGCAAATTAGGCACAAGGCCAATTTTTAATGTGAGGAGTGAATGGAGGGGGAAGGGAAAAAGGGGACCAGCTCCCGAGAGGTGGGGAATGGGAGCTGGTTAAAGGTCAGGTATGTAGGGTTGCCCCCACATCTGGTCTTTGCTTGCAGTATCTGCCGGAACAGATGGTATTTATTTGCTCCCCCACCGAGCAAATTAGGCATAAGGCCGATTTTTAATGTGAGGAGTGAAGGGAGGGGGAAGGGAAGAAGGGGACCAGCTCCCGAGAGGTGGGAAATGGGAGATGGTTAAAGGTCAGGCATGTGGGGTTGCCCCCACATCTGGTCTTTGCTAGTCATAGCTTGCAGTATCTGTCGGAACAGATGGTATTTATTTGCTCCCCCACCGAGCAAATTAGGCACAAGGCCGATTTTTAATGTGAGGAGTGAAGGGAGGGGGAAGGGAAGAAGGGGACCAGCTCCCGAGAGGTGGGAAATGGGAGCTGGTTAATGGTCAGGCATGTGGGGTTGTCCCCACATCTGGTCTTTGCTAGTCATAGCTAGTCATAGCTTGCAGTATCTGCTGGAACAGATTGTATTTATTTGCTCCCCTACCGAGCAAATTAGGCACAAGGCCAATTTTTAATGTGAGGAGTGGAGGGAGGGGGAAGGGAAAAAGGGGACCAGCTCCCGAGAGGTGGGAAATGGGAGCTGGTTAATGGTCAGGCATGTGGAGTTGCCCCCACATCTGGTCTTTGCTAGTCATAGCTAGTCATAGCTTGCAGTATCTGCCGGAACAGATAATACACTGTGATCTCGGCCAAGTGGCGATAAATAATAAGTCAAACAACAACAAAAAATAAACGAGAGAAGAGCAGACACACTTCTACCCTCGGTGCTGCACAGCACGCCATAATGG